>NW_023994468.1:0-107500 GCF_015586225.1 Lucilia sericata
ATAGTTTTATATTTAGTTTGTAATAAAATAAGCCATTTTATGACACATTTTCCTAATTACAATTGTACCAACATTTTCAACCCTGTTTTCTTTAAATTTTACTTTTGCTGCACACATTTTCCATCTCTTTTGCCTTTGTTATTATTGTTGTATTTTATTTATATTAAGTATGTTCGGTGTTGATTCGTTCTCATTTTCCCCATTTAGTTGTGCTCAATTTTCTGTTGTTGTTGTTAAAATATGGCAAAATTAAATCCCCTCGTATGAATGACTTAACAACATTGCATTTGTATTTTCCGCTGATTTTTTTTTTGTATGTTTTCTTTTTTTTTTCTTCGTTATGACATTTCTTCCGTTTTATTCTGTTCTATTCTCTGAAAAACTGCAGTTATATATTTCAAAATACATAGGTTTTTTTTCTGTATATACATTTTTTTATTTTCAAAAATATTTGTTCTTTTTAGTGTGTTATAGTTAGTGGTTTCAAAGAAAAAAAAACTATATATGTATATTTTCTGGCTTTTTAATGATGTAATAAATACAAGGATGATGTAATTTAAAAATTTTTGGAGAGTGTAAAAAGACCTATTAATTAATTAGCTAATCACTTACAAATGCATTTATCAGAAGGATATTCTTGTTATAGCTTTTTTTCTCCTTGCAGTTAATTTTACTTGTATTCGAGATTCTGTTTAGTTTTCGTAATTACTCATTAATGACTCAGTAGTTTTTTTTGGTTTTGTTTTATTTTATTTCAGTGACATTGTAAATGCTTGTGTTTTTTCCTAAAATAAGAGTATCGACTTGACCTTGTTATTTATGAGCAATCGGTTATTAATTGATCATGTCTTATTTGTTAGTAGTAGGCCTATGTTAATGTCAAGAGTGTACCTGTTTTGAATCCTGAGTTCAGTGTATGTATTTAATATGTGTAGCTTCTTATCTTTTGTTAGAAAATTTTCCCCGGTATTTACTTTAATCGACGTTTTTATTAACTTTAGGGTTACCAGAGTTTAAAGTTTTTAATTATTACCACATGGAATAAATAAACTCCTATCGTAGCCTTTCTAAGACATTGTTCTTTTGTGAAAGCATCTAAGGTAATCAAGGAGAAACTATTCTACTGGATTTAGTCCTCCTAAGTCATTATTCTTTTGGAAGCAATGTTTCTATAACACTAGTCTTTTGGAAAAGATTCTTTGATGATAATATTTAATTTCAAAAGTCTTTCCAAGACTTTGCTCTTCCTAAGAGACTATCATTTTGAAAGGAGTCTTCTTGTGAGACTTATCTATAGAAAATATTATTCTTTTGGAAAATTTCCTTCAAAAGTCATTGTTCTATTAAATAGGAACATTGTAACGTGCGTAATTCCATTCGGTTTCATATTGAAAAGTTCTTTTCAAGACATTATTATATTTGATATAGCCTTCCTAAGTCTATAGCCTATTGGAAAAGTTTACTGGTCTTCGTAAGATCCAAACAACATCGCTAGTAGCCTATTCTTCTTATAATAAGCATTATTTTGTTGAATGAAGTCTAATGTTAAGATTGTAGGGTCTTTTTACTATAAATCGATTGAAAAGGGTCTTTATAGGAACTTATTCCTTTGAAGAGGTTATGATCATCCTAAGACAGTATTCTATTGGAACGTTCTCCCTAAGTTACTGTTTTATTCGATAGGGTCTTTATAAAACACTACCATGGGAAACTGGCTTACAAAAAGACTAAGTAGTCCTTAATAAGGCTTTCCTGAAGAGATTATTTTATTAGGAATTATATTCCATTAAAAAGAGTTTTTGTAAAGCACTTTTAGTGGTTTCCTAAAGGACTCTTCTTCTGAAAAGTATCTTCCTAAAGTACATTATTCTATTGGAATGAGCATTTTTTAAGTCCCTATTGTATAGGATATTGGAAAGCGGCTTCAAAGAATACAACTTTTAAAAATACCTTACGAAAAAGTATTTTTTTAAAAATATCTTTCAATGGTAGTGTTCTATTGAAAAGTGGTATAGTAATCCACTTTCAGTGTCACTATTCTATTGGATAAGGCTTTCGTAGGAAACTTCTTTCTAAGAAACAATTTTCTTATGATAACTTTCTATAAAAAAGCGTCTCTCAAAGCTACTTAATCTATATTAAAATGTATTTGAAACATTATATTCCCGCGGGTTTAAAAAATGGCAATGTCACATTATTTTCTAAAATAAACATTCTGGTAACCCTTTCACACTACATCACACACACAAACAAGACGCCACCAGTCAAGTAATGACACTAAATGTCAACTTTTTTTTGCATTTCACAATAACAATGTTATTACGGGATTTCTCAGATAATAATCAAAGTTTTTTTGTGTTTTTTTTTTTTTGCATAAAATAAAAATACTTGGAAAAATGTTAATAAAAATGTAAACAATACGTAAACGAAGAAATTTCTCTGTTTATTTACTACGTTTTAATTTAAGGTGAGTATGATGAATTTGTTAAAAAACAAATTGTAAAATTGCAAAAACAAACAATTTTACACCAAAGGAAAGTTGAACGAAAAGAGAGTGAGAAAAAGTCAAGCTAAAAGAAACTAGTGATAGAAGATGAAAGTGATGGAAGATAATGAGGGGGTTTAAGTTAAAATAACAAATTTTAAAGTTATGGATTAATTAATGAGATAAAATAAATAGTATTATAACTGCTAAATAAGGTTATTCAACCTATGGGCCAAAAAAAATTTTATAAATTATAAAGTTACTCTTTGTGTTATGAAGTTAAATGAGGGAGGCTAGAAAGGGTGTTATATTGGGAACAGGGTTAGGGTGTGAACAAATTGCAGTTTTTGTTTTTTTTTAAGTGACGTCACTTGAAAAAAATATTGCAGTTTGTTTTTATTTCGTTAGATTTTCTGGGAAAAGATATTTTTTTCTTCTTACTGTAGAATACTCATTGTCGTTGAGTCACAGTTGTTTTCTTTCCAAAGCAAAAAAATTATTTACATGAAATTCCATATCCATGCCACCATAGTTTATAGTATAAATGAGTGTGTAAAAAAACTGCTTACCAACACATATTTTTTTTTTTAAATATTGAATTATTAACAAAAGAAAAAACGGAAGAAAACACAATAAAAAATCATCATCATCAACACACACACACAATCGTTGAAACATATATAGTTTATTTTTAAACCCCTCTTGTACACCCCAACGCTCTTGCTGCTCCACTCTTTTATCACCAACACTCATTACCTTCATTTGACTATTTGAACAAAATCTCTTTATGTGTAGTTCTTTTTTTTTATAATTTTTCTTTGCCTTAACCTCTCTTACACACTCCTCACACCGTTGTCAACACCTTAAAGCTCTTCTCCTCTTATTCATCATCATCCTCTGTGCTTTTTTTTTTTTCAAACTAGAAAAAAAAGCGAAAATTACTTATAAAACCCTCGAAATGCGTTTTCTATATCATAATATTGCACAGTTTTGTATATGATTTGAAGTAAAAGCGCTACAACGACAAGAAAATGACAAGGAGGCCGGTAGGGAGGGGAGGAATGAGACCAAAACAAAAGAATTTCAATATATGTATGTACAAAAGCAAAAAAATGTTCAAGTATATTATTTATATTATACGGCTATTTTGTTGTTGTTGTTGTCGTTTCTTCTTCTTTATGTTTCTACTAGTACTGCTGCTGCTTCTTCTTTTTATTATTATTTTTTTTTACGTATGGCACAAATACAACAACAATAATAATATGAAAATAAAATAAATGGCGACCACGCCGTTTTTATATTCGTTCATCATCGTTCACAGACCCAGCTTTTTATCGTTGATTTTTTGTGGTAGAGAGCTGCTGGCATAGCAGCTAAAGACTAAAAATTTTAAACGTACATTTACTCAACGGAACATCGAAAAAATCACCAAAACATATGTACAATAATGTTATTATTATATATGTACCTAAATATTTCCACCACGATAAACTTGAAACGAAAAAAAATCTAAATAACCGAACACTTAAAACGAGTTTATTGAGATTTTCTCTGTGTGTAAAGTGTTTTTAACTCTCTCTCTCTTTTTCTCTCACTTTCATTGAATTACTCTCCCGCTGTGTGTTAAGTTTTTCTCTTTTTTTTTAACTGTTCTCATTAATTTATTATCTCTTGCTCTTCTCGCTCTCTCTATCTTTCTCTCTAAATATATATAAATTATCTCTAGAGTTTTTATTACAATATACTTATAGAATTTTTCTGCTTTTTTTGTTCAAAAATATTTATTTATTCTTCATATTTGATTTGGTCTACAGACCGTTTTTCGACTACACATAAATTATTATAGTGCTTTTAATTCATATTTGTTGCTGTTTTGTTTTTGACTTATCTAAGAAATGTATAGTAAATTATTATATAGAAAATTATTTCGTACATTATTGTTATTTTTTTGAGCTGTAATATAGAAAAAATTAAATCGATGTTAATGTGTTTGTTCGTGTCTGCTAACTTGTCTGTCCGTCCGTCCGTCCGTCTGTCTGGCGTGTCTGTTTGCCTTCAAATTTATAGGTCGTCTTCTAAATTAAATCAATTATATATTGTTTTTCTGTAATAACTATTGCATTTATTTTTATTAATGACGAAATATTTGTTTTGGGGGTGGTTAGTTATTATAATATTACAGTTAAAACCATTTAAAAATGTTTTAACACATTTTTATATAAATAAAAATTACAGTGGTTGACACAAATTGTGTCTAGTTAAGAAAAATTTGTTATAACTTCACATTTTTATCAAGCTTTAAATAGTTTAATATAAATTTTTATCTACTAGGACTTTCTTTTGGATCTTCATTTGAGATTACCGGTACATTTGCCCCGAAATGCTTGTCCGCACTCACTTACGCTTACGTAACGTGCAATTTAATTAGATGTGTAATTAGGATATGAAAAGAAATTTCTGTAGTTTAAAGCAGGGAAATTTATTGGCTCTGCAGGAGATAGGGCTTAACTTTCCTATACTGCTGACTAAAGAGCAATATTCTTTTGGATTTTCATTCGAGATTTACGCCGAAATTCTTGCTCTCAATACGCTTACGTAAAGTGTTACTCAATTTAGACTGCATTACACCTATTTGTATGATTTGTGGAAAAATCTTTTGAACGTAACTATTGGGTTTCTTGGATATTGAAGAGATCGATCTTCATTTGAGATTAACTTTACATTCTCATCAAAATTCTTGCTCTCAATACGCTTACGTAAGCGTATGAAATACAATTTATACTGTATTACATTGTTCTGTAGCTCTGGAGGAGTCATTTAAAATCTATTCTTGTTAATCGAGGATTCTGTCATGTCTCTCCTATAAGCTCGGCTTTAAGATCCAGGCACTTGACAAGAAGAGTTTTCATCCATGTCGATCTCGACATTAAGCTCTTGCTAGTGGAACTAGTTACTATTAATTGCAAGAGGAATGCCAATGTCGAAACAAGATAGTTGACAAGAAGTGATTCTTTGTCTGAGACCTTTATCAAGAGATCAATCTGACGATACAGCTTTACCAGCAAATTCTGCTTCTCTAAAGTGTAATCCACTTCTATCAATAATTGGCTTCCTAAAGAATCCTTCTTCTCGAAAAGGATCACTATTCTATTGAATAGGATATTGAAAAGGCGCTTCCAAGAATACTACTTTTAAAAAGCTTTTCCAAAGAGATTATTATTTCATCTTCCAAGGCACTTCTATTGCATAGATTGTACGTAAGTCACTTCTATTGATACGCATCTTTCTAAAAGACCCTTCTTTTGAAAAGAATCTTCCTAAAGCAGTCTCTTGAATATTTAAGAGGCCTTTGGTAGTGAAAAGTCGGGTGGAATTTAATGGTAGTGGAGTGGATAGTGGTTAACCAGTTAATCATTAATGCTATCATAATACCAATGGAAAATCGAAATATTCCGTGTGTCACCTCATATGCTGTCTTACCAATGGCTTCTTAAATCTATGATCCATGCAATAGATAAGAAGGTATCTTAACGCTAATCGGATGGATATTTAAGAAAATTTCGGGTGGATTTATCCTTCATTTACTGCTTAGCATAGAACCATTATATATGCCATGGAAAATGCCACTGGTGAAACGAGGCACTTCGTAAGAAGTGAATCTATAATTCAGGCACTTGTCAAAAAGGAATTTTGTCAACATTGACTTTCTGGCGCTTAAAACGCCTTCATTATTAGAGGAGCTAGTGCTAATTGTAATTACTAGAATCATTATATCTGCTATGGAAAAGGCCACTGATGAATCGAGGCATTTTGTAAGAAGATGCGAATGCTTATGCGAAAGACAAAAACTATTCGAAACCACATCTATATGAAGTGGATTTCAGACTTCATGTCAGTGCGCTGTCTAGAGATTCACAATCACATCTATATAAATTGTGACCTTGTGACTGTGCGTAGTCTAGAAATTCGAAACCTTATCTATATGAAGTGGATCTCAGACTTGGTGACAGTGCAAAGTATCAAGGTATTCTTCTGGATCAGAAACTGTCATGAAACCTGACTTGATTGCAGGCACTTAAGGTTAGAGCCTATTTTCAATCCCGCCGACCTCCTGGTCGAGCAATTAGCTATAGTCGTAAGCCGTGGGCTGGAGATGAAAGGAGAGTGATATTTAAAAAATATATCAAAAGACTAAAAAGTTATCGGATTAGATGTGTTCACTTGAATTGGATCGATTCTCTATCAGACATGAACAAATAGCCGTCCTGTATGGAGAGATGAATGAATGATCCGTATCAGTGTGAGGACCCAAGATAACAAATTGTCAACAGTAAAAGAAGAAGTTACTAATGAACATTTTTCCGGGAGTTATCGTGAAATTTGGCGGAGATTCTCGGGAAATTTACCGGGCATTCAAGCATTTTGACATTTGTTTAAATAAAACTCTTTTAATTTATCATTTGCATTGCCAAGAATATATAACAAGGGATGCTATTTATAAAACCTTGATCGATTATTTTGACAGATGACATTTTTTTTAAAGAATCTGCTTTTTTTGTATTTAAAAAAATGCAGACAAAAGAACTTTGTCCTACAAATGGCAGCAACTAGATAATAATATAAAAGAATAAAGAGTAATTTTACAGATTTTTTTCTTTTCAAAAATTTCGTTTATAGAAAAAGGGAAACAAATCGGCTACTTGCAAACAAACAGAACAAACAAAGACCTCAAACATTTATCAAACCCAACTACAACTATTACGAATTGGAAACAAAATATAAGAAAAACATGTGTATGTATGTATGTACATATACATATATGTAAACACAAAAGTATTTATTTGGTACATAATAAGAAATGGAAACCAGAACAATTTTTTACACATTTTTTCTTTATTCTACATATTTTCTAAAACTTGGACAGAAATAACAATAACATTAAAGAAAAAAAACGACAAAATAGTCACATAACAACAACAATAAGACTTTAAAATTAAACACAGACTACAAAAAACTAGAGATAGACAATGACGACGAGCAAAGTCTAAAACATTAGATATTTAAAACAATTCATAAAAACAGTAAAATATTAATAATTATAATGATAAAATACAAACAATTGTAGTTATTCAATTTTATAAAGTGTGGTTAGTGTGTTTTGTGTTATTGGATTTCATAAAAAGATTATTAGTTTAATTGATTAGTGTGAATGATGGAAGAGAGAACATGTGAGTATTCACATGTAGACTTACTAAAGATTGCAAACAGTATAAATAAATAGAGTGAGAAAGAGCAAATGAATGACACTTAAAAAAATAATTGCTAAAGTTTATTAAAAACTTAACGCTCTTATATCATAAAACTATGTTAAGTTTTCTGGACAGTTTTCTACTTAGTACCTAATGCAAGTTTATATTCGTCAAACAAGTCTAGAAATCTTGTTAGGAAATCCACTAGTATCGGACAATGATTTTTTCCGACTGATGACTTTGGCATTTCTCAAATGTGAACCTTATAGTCTCAAGAGATACTTGATGCTTGTAATTAAGAAAGTTGTTCCATTTCTTTCTTAGCAAAACCATAGTGATCATAATTCATATGAAGTTTACATGTAGAATATGGGAAAATGCTAGACCTTAACCTCAAGAAACCAGTTGACAATTAAATCTTGACAGATATATTTGGTTTTATCGAACTATGATATACCTATCCATAACGAACTGTTTACTGGGGCTTACAAAACTAAGTTTACGCCATAAAGGGAATTCTCTCTATATTGTCTCCTGCACTAGAAGAATTGGGACTCAATAAGAATGAAATGTTTACATGTAGAAAGTGGAAAAATGCTAGACCTACCTTGTCTTGATCTTTTTTCGATGGCTATGGCTGCTAAGTCAGCTGTAATACACAAGAAACCAGATGACAGATTCATTGGGTTTTACCGAACTTTGGTAGAACTTTTTAGAACAGAATTATAACAGGGGCTTACTGAACTGCTTTCCAGAACTGAAATTTACGCCATAAAGAGAATTCTCTCTGGATTTTCTCCTTCACTAGTAGAATTGGGAAGGGTTTTTAAAACTCAATAAGAAACGACTTAGTTTGTAGAATTAAAGTGGGTTTTCCAGAGATGAAACAGAAAAGGCACTGTATTAAAACGAAAAGGCTATAAAGAACTTTGACTGCAATCACTACATTAAGAAGTTAAACTGCGACATTCTTTGACTGTCAGTCAAATGTCTTAACAACTTATTTAAGAATGAATACTTAGTATTCTTGGACTAGAGATTGGAGAATTCGTTTAGATGAATATGAAATATGGGGAAAATGCCATCTACGATCGCCCTTTCGTGATCTTAGCTGTTTATAAAGTGTGCCACTGGACCCACAAGCATCTCAAATCGAGGAACTTCGGCTGAATATGAATCGTCGCTCACTTATTTAAGGATGCTTAACATTCCTGGATTAGACCTACAAGATTCTCATTTAGAATGTTATATAATTCACAATTTGTCTGCCGAATGTCTTGCCAAATACTCTGGTAATACGATGCCAGGCAGGTATACTTTAATAACTGAGAACTCTGCTAAAGAATGCTTCACATGTTTGGGGGTCATGATTAACACTTATACCTCTAAATTCCTAGATGTAGACAGCTCCTCTAAGCTATATATCTTTTTCGAACCGTCTTAAATTTGTAGGAAGAGAGGAAATCACAGTCTAATCTCTTTTTTTTTTAGATTGAGTTACGGTAATGTTCCTAAGAAACATTGAAGATTGTGAAACTGAAATATTATTGAATAGGAAAGTGTGAGAACCCCATCTATATAACTAGAGTATGAGAAAAGATTCCATGCTAATCTCGTAATATTCGGGTTTAAGGAACCGAAGTTTGGCGAGAGCAATTGTTATTAATACATAGAGTTGAGGGAAATAGAAAGGTATTTCCTTTCCTTTAGTAACCAAGGATTCTGAATGTTTTCTCCTTAGTACCATTCCTATAAAAGAAGTAGGGGAAGAGTGTCCCCGATAATCAAGCAACATTTGGGTTTATGAAAGCAACGTTTAGCATGAACATTTCTTTAAAAAAAATTTAATTACCGAGAAATTTAGGAAGTTTTCTCTTCTTCATTACTTTTAATATAGTTGAAGTTACCAAATCTGTTTCTTGTTCCTGTTAAACCACTTAATGTTAAATTAATATATTACGCTAAGTGTATAAAAATCCACTAAATAGCTTTTAAACGGCTAAATTGAAGAGTTCCACTCAATCGACCAACTGATCGTACATATGTATATCTTCTTTATGGACTTGCGATCATGACAATGAGAAGTCTGTTCTCTTTTTGAGAGAGACGATCTTGGTAATAAAATAAAACCCTGTGTATTTAATGAAGGTTACCACCACCACTGCTTATTAAAATACAATTAAACAATAGTTAGAATAGATAAAAAACAACAATACTTCAACCCAGAAAACTATTACGTTTTTCAATTTATTCTATTTATTATTATTTCGCTTTGTTATTAAGTTATTACGAAATGATTATATGAAATCCATTTCAAGTGATTTCAATTTGTTTTGAAATTAAGTTTAATACAAATATAGGGTGTTAGTATTTGTTAAAGTATTAGTTATTATAATTAGCATTATATATTTAATTGATAAATTGTATAAATACAAATTCCTCCCAAAGAAAACATATTTTTTTTTATTACAAATTATGTTGCCAAGTGCTAGTTTTTAAAAAAGTCTTTAATTTGAGTTTCAAATTATAAATGTTGTTTTTATTTATTTAAATAGTAGCAAGGTGAAAAAGCAACAAATATTCAAGAAATTAAGTCACGTGTTTTTATAAACATGAGACGCCTAAAGTATTTTTGGCTTAAAATAAGATCACATTTGTTTTATAAAAATTGATTTCTTGAGGTTTAAACAGATTTCTTTATAAATCCATCTCTTTGGCAATGATGTTCATTGCTGTTCATTAATGTTTAATTATAATTATAAACAAATGTTTTATTTTAGTTTTAACAAAAACTATACATGCAATTAAAATGTCATAAACTAAACAAATTATTTTGTAAAATTTCTTTATTTGATTGAACATATTTTTTGTTATCACAAAACGGAAATGCTATTACACCCATTTGTTTTTTTATATTTGTTACAAACTATCATTAATAAATCCATTAAAAACCATTAATTTTTGAGTTGAATAATTAACACACTAGTTTTAAAACAATTTATTTAACCAATAAATTTTCCACTTGTTTGATTTTTCGCATTTGTTTTTTATTAGATATTCCAAAAAGTCCAAATTAATCATTTGGGTTTTTTGACATTTCTCTATTACTATTTACCACCCCCTTTTTAATTGTCATGAGGTTTTTTCTATTATAATTGTTGTTGGTTTCCAGCCCAGAAAAAAACTAAAACCACAGAATTTTCTATGCCTATGATTCTTGAACTTGATTTTATAATTTTTGTTAAATGGTTTTAAATATTTACTTATTTTAAATCAAACAATAACAAGTTTTTCACTGTTGTCAACTCTTTTCGCTAGTTTACCCGCCAAATTACTCTCGAAAAATCGCTAGAATATGTTAAATTTTGTTTTTATGCTAAAAATGTTAAAATTTTCTTGCAATCAATTTGTAATTGATTGTCTTACAAATTTGCCTCTTATATTGCCCCATTACGCCTTGAGAATAAAAGATGACTGCCTTAGCAAACCTTATTCGGTTGATTGTAACGGTAACCACAAGATATTTAACCTCTCACGGATTGTGGAAGGCCTTAGGTCATCTACAAAATATATGTGTTAAAATAGTGAGTAATTTAAAACAATTTCAACAGCTGTTTGTTGTTATATTTTCGACAATTTGCCTTCAGGCTGTCAAATAACACGAAATTGTCACACAACCGACTCTGTCAAACTATGTGTATAAGAATAATAATAATTCCCCCACTTTTCTTTATCCTTGTCCCCCGTGAAATGTTACCTTGGTGAAACGTCTTCAACTTAGTGTAATTCCAGAGAAACTATAGAATGACTCCTTCAGAGCACCTATCTAAACTCCCTTCTGGGTCTTTCGGAGGTGTTGCAAATGGGTGATCTAGTTACGCGACTAGTGTCTAGGAATCTGAAACAGTTAATCCAACCCACCCGTCGTTATGTGTTTGCCCTTTACAATGTCTCTGTATTATCAGATTATTTATACGGGATTTTACCGTCTCAACAGATGTCAATTGGTGAATTGGTTACGCGACTGAAGCAGTTGGTACCACCCACCCTTCTGTATGTTATTGCCTCTTCCAATGCCGGCAAACTGTTAGACTCACCTTAGTGTAATCTCAGAGAAACTATCTTATCTGGTACTACGGAGGCCAGTAGTTACTGTTATGCTCCCTTCCGGGTACATGTAGCTGTGGAAACCTAAATCTTTCGGAGGTGTTGCAAATGGGTGATCTGGTTACGCGACTAGTGTCGAGGAATGTACTGAAACAGTTAATCGCACCTACCCTTCGTTATGTGTTTGCCCCTTCCAATGTCTCTGAATTATCAGATTATCAGTTGGCGGTCGTTCCTTGGATGATCTTTATATAAGAAGTTGCCATCTTAACTGATGCCAATGGGTGATTTGGTTACGCTACTCAAACAGTTGATCCCACTCAGCCTTCTATATGTTATTGCCTCTTCCAAATTTTGGGAAATTATTAGATTAACTCTGGGTATTTGTCTGCCATTCTGTGGATAGGAGAAGTTGCCATCTCAACAAATGCAAATGGGTAATTTGGCCACGCGAGTAGTTTTGAGGAACCTTGGGTATCCCACCCACCTTTCTTTAGTAGATTATTGGAATTGTCAAATTGTCAAAAGACAAATGGTAGTTGTCTGCCATTCCTTCGATGATTTTGATACAGGAAAATGGAACCGATGTAACATAGAGATATTTGGAGAAAATATCCTTGATGTTAGATTAACACTGGCTAGTTGTCTGCCATTCTGTGGATGATCTTATAGAAGGAGTTGATGTCTCAACAGATGCCAATGGGTGATTTGGCAACGCAACCAGTTTCGAGGAAACAATTGGGCATTCCATCCACCCTTGGGTATCCCACCCACATTTCATTAGTAGATTCTTGGAATTGTCATAAGTCAAATGGTAGTTTTCTGTCATTCTTTCGATGATCTTTATACAAGAAAATGGAACTGATAAAACGTAGTGAAATGTGAAGCAAATCTCCTTGATATTGTCTCAGTCAAGGCACGTACTCACTTTGTGTTTCTGACGCCTTATAACGCTTCGCTTTGCTTTTAAAAACTGTAAAATTTTCGCCGAAAAACCCGCTAAATAAGCATCACACACCGAATGACATACGTAAATGTTTAATTAATTACGTTTCGTTTTAAATGTTTCTACTAATTGTTGTTGGTATTTTCTTTGATATATTTCTTGATAATTTTTCCTCTTATTTAAAACCACAACAGACTATATAAATAAACATACGAACAAACATACATATTAATATTACGATACTGATAAAGAATTTTGCAAAAAAACGTGTATTTTCTGACGACTTTATCACATTTTCAAACACACGTTTTTTTTTCTCGTCTTCTCAGTTTTTTTTTGTACTTTCATCATTTTGCGATGGCGTTTTGTTTATAGAAATTAATTATTTAAAACGTAAAAAAAATTAGCGAAAAAGGGAATTAAATGATAACGCTTTATTAATAATAAGCGAAAATTCGCTAAAAAAAAGAAAATTTGTTAAAAAACATTTTAAATTATTAAAGCGAAAATGTTTGCAAAACTTTTAGGGAAAAGCAAATTGTTTAAATTAAAAAAAAAAAGAATTTAGTAAATATTTTATAGAAAAATATCAGCGATAATTAAAAAAAATAGCAAAATATCTCTCTTTAAAAAAAGAACTTCGAAAAATTATACCAAAAGCGAGAATCTGGCGTATAAATTTTCTTTAAAAGTGACAATTAAAAGCGAAAATTCTCTTTAAAATACAGAATACAACGAAATATCTTTCTTAAAAGTGAAAACTTACAGACAAATTTATTTTATTTCTTAAACTAGAGCTACTAATGTAATATTTCGAACTATTACTTTGTTAAAATCAAAATTTTGTAGACTTTATGGTTCGGGTTTTCAAAAGTTAAACATTGCTAATTATTTTAATTTTATTAAAAGTAGTAAATAATTTTCAAGTGTTAAATTTCTTCAATCAAATGTAAATTTGTTAATATTATAATAGTAAATTATGTGTTTTGCATTTTAAATTTGTGATTATAAATTTCAGTTTATTTTTAAACAAAAATGTATTGAGTTTGTAAAAAGGCTATGTTTGAAAAAAAATGTGTTTTTTCTCTTATAAAAATATGCATTTCCGCTCACGTTTCTTAAACAAAAGACGAATTATTGTGTTTATTTTTAATGTTAGTTAAAAAAAAGTTCGAAATTCTAAAATCAAAAATATTAAATAGGGTTTTTTTATAAGTAGACGTTTTATAAACAATAGTTTTTCCTAGGACTTTAGTTCATGTTTAGTTTAAGATTCTCAGATTAGAACGTTTGAGTTAGTTTGCCAAGATCGCTTACAATCTAGTAAAATAGACTTGGAGACTTCTTTGTTTTCGTAAAACGTGTGATTTTCTCAATCTAAGGTGATATGTGATAATGTCTTATAATTGCGTTAGTTTGCAAAGATCGCTCGCAATTCAATCGATTACATTTGAAGATTTCTTTGCTCTTTCCACTACTTATTTCCAATTGACCACACTGTAGCGTATGTTCAGGGTAAATACCGTTAAAATTACGGATTCATTATCAACCGAAAAAGCGAATATTTTCTCCTACTTCAGTTAAGTATCCTTATTCCTCAGTTTAGATCGTATTCTTATTATTAATTTTCAACTTGAATTGAGGTTATGATTAGGTACAGGGGAAATTATACACTTTAAGTTTTTATACCCTACACCACTTTAGTGGGGAGGGTATATTGGATTTGTGCTGATGTTTGTAACATACAAAAATATTCGTCCTAGACCCACCTTAAAGTATACCAATCGGTTTAGAATCGTTTTCTGAGTCGATTAAGCTATGTCCGTCCGTCCGTCTGGCTGGCTGGCTGTCCATGTAAACCTTGTGCGCAAGGTACAGGTCGCAATTTTCAAGATAATTGGATGAAATTTGGCACGCACGTTTTATTTGACCTAAGGTCCATTATTTCACCTAGCCCCCATACAACAGAACCCCCCGAAAAGGGCTTCTGAGCTCATAATTATGTTAAATATACAGATATATCGATAAAATACGGCACAACTCAGTTTTATAAAAGTCTTCATGACCCTGCCAAATTTCATAAAGATCGGGCCACATTTGACCCTAGCTCCCATACAAAGTCCCCTTCAGAAAATTACTTGAATGTCCCAAATTAGCTTATAAACACAAATATCGCGATGAAATTCAGCACAATAAAATATTATGTCAATATAAATATATTCACAAAATTTTATCGGGCTTGGTCCATATTTGCCCCTAGCCCCCTCTTTCAGAAAATTAGTTTTTCATCCATAAATTGCTTAAATGTATCGGAACAAGGGAATATTGAAGATAAATGCCTTATTATGAAAAATAAATCACATTTAATATTCATAACTGGTGTAGGGTATCATATGGTCGGCCACGCCCGACTATACTTTCTTACTTGTTTAAAACATACAAACAAATTCCATTAGAAAAACATTACTAACTCGGTCTATAACATTTTACACATCATATTTTTCATAATTTCATAACTGAAAATCTCATTACTATTAACTACAACTAAGTTAAATCACTTGAACATTACTAACGGTTTAACATAAAAAACGAGTGTTACAAAGAGAGAGAGAGAGAAACAGTTCTTAAAAAGGGAAAAATATGGAATAATCAAAATTCTAAAGAATCAGCGACAGATGTGCGTATTTCTTTAATCTTCTTTTTCCCTTTAACACAAACACTCTCAAACCAACACAGGTATACGTAAAGCCCATACAACATAAATAATAAAAAAGAAAACAACAAAGTAAAAATCGTTGAACAGCTGTTTTTCGCTTAAATGAAATGCAAAAAAGAAAACCTGTATAATTTTAAACAAAAGAGAGAGAGAACAAGATATCATAAAAGAATTATACATTAAAATTTTAGTATTGGGACAGGTTTAAATGTAGTATGTAATACATTTCACGATCAATGTTTTTATAGAGTAAAACAAAAAGGGACCGAAAAGAAAAGAAAAAAAGAGCACGAAAAGAAGAAACGAAATGGAAAAATTATTATTTTATGAATAAAAATGTGTGTAAATATATTTAAGAAAAAACTAAATAAAAAGAAACAAATCAGTGATTTTCTTATCACTTTTAAATGAAATGTTAGATTTTTTTTATTAAAAAATATGTATGTAAAACTAAAATATTTGTAGAAAAGGGGAGGGAGGAGGGGTTTTCATGTACATTTGATGTTAATATTTAAATATTACGCTTTATCGCCATTCAATTATTTTTTACTGTAATCTTGCAAATGGAATGGTTAGAGAACTATTTCTGTGATTGCATCATTGGAATAAATAGAGTTGTAAATTATAAATAGAGTTTTAATTATGAGGGTTTCTTAGTTAAAATAAATTTTTCACGCATTTTCTGCTCATGCACCATCACAATTGTGGATCTGCTAACGGAATCTTCGGATCTAATACTTTTTTTTGGAATATTAACCGTTTGTAGTCCTGATATATGTATGTATATGAAGGGGTCTGTCATTCTAGTTCGTTAAAACAAAAATTTCAGAAGCAAACATCGCATTTTCTTGCACAGAACCTTCCGCAGATTGGATATACTATGCGTAGCATTGATGACGGGCATCAGTCAAACTGAAAAAAATTAGTGTACTGGAACAAATTATGATCTATTATGAAATCGCTGGCGACCGGCTATTTTTGGCGTTCTCTGATCGAATGGAAGTTAAAGGACTTCATTGGACATACAAATTCATGACAGATCGGTTTTTATGGGACTTAAAACTCATGACAGTTTCTATTTGCTGGTACAACAGCAGTCAGTTTGGAGCAATTTAATGTCTCGTTCTACTTATTGATGAGGTCCCATAATAGGGACAAATCTGTGCTGTTTTGTTTGTTACCACGGGAAGGAATTGTGCCATGTCAGAGTCACTTTTGCTATTTGCAAACCCGAGTTTCTATCTGGTGGCACCAGCGGTTTCCCGTTTTACCAAATATGTCTCCTGATCTAATCATAAAAATCCCTTGAATCTATATTGCTATCTGATAAAATGGGAATTAGATGCTGAGGCCTAATTGAAGGGCATCCTTAGAAAGGATCCTGATGTAGCTATCTCCACTCGAGACTGTTTTTACTGTCTGTTTTTAATAGGGAGTGAGTTATTAGGCTTAACAGTTCAACAATCTATGGTCTTATAAGGATCACATTGAAACTAAGAGGCACGCTAAGCACAATTTCATAGGAAAGTGGAAGAGTTTACGGATCATGCCGAACAATTTTCTTACAAGTCATTCTGATGAAGATAAGCTCTATACACCCAATAAAAAAATCATTTAGGAGCTTATCTTTAACAAAAATATCAGTTAATTAAACGAAAGCAGATATTTAAATTAAGTACCCCATCAAATAATAAAACAATAATAACTCGTTAACTAATCTACAGTTATCAAAACAATATTATTTATTATCTAATAACTATAAATCAAAATTTGCGATATGTTTAAAAATTTAAAACTCACTCTCTCTCACTCTCTACAACAAAATAAACATTTTCAAAATGTTAACACAGAATCTTTGTTTTAATTTATTTTAATATTAAAAATATTGAATATAATTTCCGTCATCTTCGAAAAAAAAAAATTCCATTCCAAATAAACTTTTACTTTCTTTTTGTTAAATTTCTTTTGTATAGTTGTCCACAGTATGTTATAGAGTTTAAGATTTTTTTTAGCTGATATTCATATTTGTGAGCGACCGTTTTTTGTTTACTTTTATTTCCTCCCTGTTCTCACTCACTCTCTCTCTTCCTTTCTATCTCATTTACAAACATTTATACTCACTATCTTGGTTTATGTCAAACTTCAAAGTGTACTAAACATAAACAATACACAACAACTGCAACAAACTAATTAAGTGTATTTTTTGTTGTTTTAGTTTTTTTTTTTTATTAAGAAAACATAAAAAAAATATTTATTTATTTTTTGTTTTTATTTGTAAAGTATGTCATCACTAAATACTACACAGTATAATGACTTTGTTGTTCTTATGTGTGTGTTCTTTTGCTTGTTACGATTGTTTTTGTTGTTGTTTTCGTTAAAATAAATAATACAAAACGATAAGATGTGGATTGAGGTTTTTAGTGAAGAAGAAAGGGAGGCATAAAAGGAGTATCGAACAAAATTTTAAAGAATTAGGGACAAAATAGTGTAAACATTGAGAAAAGTTATTAACTAAAACTGAGGTTAAGACGAATTTGGTCTTTCCTTACTATAGTTTGATCTATAGACTGGACATTAATTTATTCTAGAGACTGCACTATAGACTGATCTATAGTCTTACTATAGAATGATCTATATTTTATAAATTTTGGTCAATATACCAAACTATAGACCTGTCTATTTTCTGGACTATAGTCTAATCTATAACCTGGACTATGATCTATTCTATAAACTATACTATAGTCTAGACAATAGCCAGGACTATAGTCTATTCTTAGCCAGGACTATAGTCTAGTCTAAAGCCAGAACTGTAGTCTAGTCTATAGTCTAGTCTATAGTCTAGTCTATAGTCTAGTCTAGTCTAGTCTATAGTCTAGTCTATAGTCTAGTCTATAGTCTAGTCTATAGTCTAGTCTAGTCTAGTCTATAGTCTAGTCTAGTCTATAGTCTAGTCTATAGTCTAGTCTATAGTCTAGTCTATAGTCTAGTCTATAGTCTAGTCTATAGTCTAGTCTATAGTCTAGTCTATAGTCTAGTCTATAGTCTAGTCTATAGTCTAGTCTATAGTCTAGTCTATAGTCTAGTCTATAGTCTAGTCTATAGTCTAGTCTATAGTCTAGTCTATAGTCTAGTCTATAGTCTAGTCTATAGTCTAGTCTATAGTCTAGTCTATAGTCTAGTCTATAGTCTAGTCTATAGTCTAGTCTATAGTCTAGTCTATAGTCTAGTCTATAGTCTAGTCTATAGTCTAGTCTATAGTCTAGTCTATAGTCTAGTCTATAGTCTAGTCTATAGTCTATACTCTAGTCTACAGTCTAGTCTAGTCTATAGTCTAATCTATAGTCTAGTCTATAGTCTAGTCTATAGTCTAGTCTATAGTCTAGTCTATAGTCTAGTCTATAGTCTAGTCTATAGTCTAGTCTATAGTCTAGTCTATAGTCTAGTCTAGTAGTCTAGTCTAGTCTATAGTCTAGTCTATAGTCTAGTCTATAGTCTAGTCTATAGTCTAGTCTATAGTCTATAGTCTAGTCTATAGTCTAGTCTATAGTCTAGTCTATAGTCTAGTCTATAGTCTAGTCCATAGTCTAGTCTATAGTCTAGTCTATAGTCTAGTCTATAGTCTAGTCTATAGTCTAGTCTATAGTCTAGTCTATAGTCTAGGGTATAGTCTAGTCTATAGTCTAGTCTATAGTCTAGTCTATAGTCTAGTCTATAGTCTAGTCTATAGTCTAGTCTATAGTCTAGTCTATAGTCTAGTCTATAGTCTAGTCTATAGTCTAGTCTATAGTCTAGTCTATAGTCTAGTCTATAGTCTAGTCTATAGTCTAGTCTATAGTCTAGTCTATAGTCTAGTCTATAGTCTAGTCTATAGTCTAGTCTATAGTCTAGTCTATAGTCTAGTCTATAGTCTAGTCTATAGTCTAGTCTATAGTCTAGTCTATAGTCTAGTCTATAGTCTAGTCTATAGTCTAGTCTATAGTCTAGTCTATAGTCTAGTCTATAGTCTAGTCTAGTCTAGTCTATAGTTTAGTCTATAGTAGTCTAGTCTATAGTCTCGTCTATAGTCTAGTCTATAGTCTAGTCTATAGTCTAGTCTATAGTCTAGTCTATAGTCTAGTCTATAGTCTAGTCTATAGTCTAGTCTATAGTCTAGTCTATAGTCTAGTCTATAGTCTAGTCTATAGTCTAGTCTATAGTCTAGTTTATAGTCTCGTCTATAGTCTAGTCTATAGTCTAGTCTATATTCTAGTCTATATTCTAGTCTATATTCTAGTCTATTGTCTAGTCTATTGTCTAGTCTATTGTCTAGTCTATTGTCTAGTCTATAGTCTAGTCTATAGTCTAGTCTATAGTCTAATCTATAGTCTAGTCTATAGTTTAGTCTATAGTCTAGTCTATAGTAGTCTAGTCTATAGTCTCGTCTATATTCTAGTTTATAGTCTAGTCTATAGTCTAGTTTATAGTCTATAGTCTAGTTTATAGTCTATAGTCTAGACTATAGTCTAGTCTATAGTTTAGTCTATTTTCTAGTCTATAGTCTAATTTATAGTATGTTCTATTGTATATTTTGGACTATATTGTATTCAGCATTCTGAACTGTAGTCTAGTCTGTAGTCTATTGTATAGTCCGGACTATAGACTAGTCATGTTCTAGAAGTGTCTATAGTATCATTTCTACTATAGTCTACATCGGCTTAACATTACGTTTCTGTTAACGTGAGTGTATATCTGCCTCCGCAATTTCAAGGATTTATATTGAAAATTTTATCCTTTTGTTTGTTGTTGCTTTTTTAATACGTTTTAATTTTTCCATTTCTCTCTCTCTTTCTATCTCTGTTACTAGACAACACGTTTGGCTTAGTTTATTGTAGCAAAAGGTTATTTAACTTAAAATTCTTTTTTTCTTTTTCGAGAGTTCGTAGTTCTGTTTGTGTGTATTTTCTATACATATTTTTTTGTTATTTGCACGAATATTTTGCAAATGTTATTGTCCATATTCAAGGTCATCACCATTTCTTTGTGTGTGATAAATTTTTGTTGTTGCTTTTTATATTTCATTAACTCTCATAGTCTGTCACACTCTCACTACTTGGCTGTAACTCCTGTTATTTGCATCTATGATATCTTTTACATTAATGCTTAATTACGTAGTAGATTTGAAATGAAATAGCGTTAAACATGTGCAAACTCTTAATGATTTTTTTGAAAACGATATTAATGTATATTTTTATTAACAGTTTAACAATAAATTTAATTTCTACATTAATGTAAGGGTTTTTTGAACAATTATTATTTCTAGGGAAAGGATTTCAATAACTTTTTTAGTCTCTTATTCTCCATAATATTTTTGACACTTCAACTTAAGAATTTCCGTTTTATAACAAAAACCATTAAGGGAATAATATTATAAAATTTTAGTACATTTTCAAGTCTAGTTTAATGACCTCTGCTGCTGGGTCTACTCTGTTCATTTGAAATAATAATTTTTTTTCTCAAAATCATTGTTGAAAATACAGCAAACTCAGACAAAGTCTTATGTTTTATTACTGGGGGCTGCTGTTTAATGTCAATCTTGTACATAACTGAAATAGTGTAACACAGTCCCTTACTTACTCACTCACACCTGGTAATATCAGTTCAGACACATGTTTTAAAATATTCGTTTTTCTTCTTCTTCTTTAGTCTTTGGTTTAGTAATATTTGTGTGTGTCTGCTTTTATTTTAAACTTCTCACACTTTTAGTTTTGAAATTTTTGTGGCTCTTTACTAGGGTAGAGTAGCAAAAGGTTTTAAATATCTTATAAAATATTAAATTACTTTTTTTCTTTCAACATTATTGTGTGATATGTGATAATAATTTATATATTTTCTCTTCTTTCTTTTGCAGAATTTGCGCCAGTTTTTGTTTTTTGAAAAAAAAAATTACTTTATTAAAATTTAAAATAAAAGGAATTAAAAGAGGTAAGTTTTAAGTTTATTATATTTTTTAAAAATTTATAAGAAAATCCTTTAGTATCTCCATAAAGTTGGGGTCTTCTTAATTATTCGTATTGTTTGATTTTTCTGTTGTCATGTCAAAGCATTGACCTCGCTCTCTCTCTTGTTAACTATTTAGTAGCCAGGATGGCAGCTGTCAAAGTCTGCTCTCTTACTATGTCATGTCATTGATCTGTCTTGAGAAATACGAACTTTGTTTATTTATTACGGTTTAATTTTAGAATATATTTTTTTTTAAAGAACATGTGTTTATGGGGGTGGATTTCAATTTAATTTCAATCTTGTTTATACTTGTATTTTAGTACTTTTCGTTTTAGTACTTTTCATTGTTATCATATTTGGTATCAAGTTTCTTAACTAATTACTATGATCTTGATTTTATGTTCCCTTTAAACGGAACCTAAAGGCCAGATTTCCAATGAATATAATATTTCCTTTATAATGTTTCCTTTCCAACAAGTTCATTAGCATTTCAAAATTATTTATTGTTTGTAGATCGGAATGTTGTGAAGGTCACAAATTTTAATTTTCTGGGTCTTGGTTTGCCAAGTTTTTACAAATAACGTCGAATGAACCTTCTCCTTCTGAAACGAACATCTTTCAGAAACCTTAGATCGGCGGAGTTTTAACTACACTTCTCGGTTAATCAGATAACAATCCAACAACAATCCGCTTCTTGTCCAGTAGAGCGGCGAATTCTAAGGTCCAACCTTAGAAAAACTATTACTCGCCATTGTGGTAAAACCTGGACTCACTTATTGCAATATAAACAGAAATGTATAGAAACAGCATTTCTAAGATGGTGGTGATGGTGATGGAAGTTATATTGTATGTGAATAACACCTCGTTTCCCGCTCTCTGGTTGCTCCATAAAATAAAGGACAGAAAACATATAAACACCGTTCAGGAACGGTGATTATTCTTTGAGGAGTTGGTAAAAGATCAAACTATTGAATCATTAATTAATATCATGATTAAGCTGGGCAAATGAATCGCTCTTTCTGCTTAGAAGTGTATAGTCGACAGACAGAAATAGAGCGAATGAGAGTTGCGAAACAACCGGATGGGAGCTGCAAACTTAATTGAGACTTTCTGATTCCACTTTGAGAGATTAAAGAGATATCGAACAACAACGACAGCGAATCATAAACGAGACCTTCAGATTCTTGTTCGTGGAGTTGAAGAGAGATCGATGTGGAAAATAATGTTCTCGTTTATCATCTTGAGGGGTCAAAGATACTTGTGTCTAATGATTGAGAGGGATTCTGAATTAGATCTGTGGAAATGTCATATTGACAGATCAAGTGACGGTGGAGTTGGTTGAGATGTTGGTGGAGTTGTAATACCTTAATCATTAATTTATCGGTGATTTTCCTTTATGGTTGAGTGTGTTAGAGTTTATTATAAAACATGCTCAACTTATCACAGTAGGTTCTTGTGGCCACTGAAATAAGTCTGGGTAATAAATATAGATCTGTGTCTTCGAACCACAAATTAGTTCCCTAGATGCTATCTCAGTAGTGTGGTTGGGCGACTTTAAGAGGACCAGGAATGCAGGGGGCTGAGTCTTTAGATGATGAGAATGTTTGTAGGGACAGAGCTATTCCTCATAACATCAATAGGGTGTTTTTACCTGATATTGGGTTCGTCCCTTCTATCGACTCTAACCAGTGATTGCCTTTTACTTTGTCGGGGTTAGAGTTTGACTCATGGCACCTGTCATACCCCAACGGGACTACTATTGCAAGAGATTGGATAGCTCGGGTACTTGAGCAAAGTGCTTGTACATGAACCGGCACAGCCATATACAAAAATTGCTACTGTGTGTAAGATACACAATGGTGCGCTGGTGAGTCGTCAAAAAAGCTCACCCAGTGGTTGAAAAATACCAACGTGAAATAACGCCAACACGGCAAGTGTTTGCGTAAAGCACTTCGACATTCATTCATCTTGATGGGTTGCTGTAGTAAAAGCAGAGCTAGCAAGACTGCAAACTCAATTGATATCGTTTTATGCTTCTTCTTGGTTTTCTACGATTGTTCTCGTGATTCATTTCTAATGAATCAGCTAAACAAGCTTTAAGTACGTTATGATAACACATCTTTCATAATCCCAGGATTTTTTTGTTCCCTAGGCATTGTATATTAAGAATCTTTAAAATATTCAGTTCTAATGCTTTATAATTCAGCACCAGTCGCTTTACATACAATTCCCTTTAAACTACAATTGTTTTTTCTTTCAATGACGAAGACGCTTCATATAAAATTTCTATTGAACTCAAAAAACTACACTATATGCTAATTTATTGACGTATTTCCATTATAATATATATGTTTTTGTTATTTTATTCATGTCATTTTTACATATGACATACACATCATAACCTACCTTTTTTTTTCCACTCGATGAACTGTCAACAACAGTTATAATAATAAACAAACAAATGACAAGTTAGTTCGTCAGTCTTACATAGTCTTCTTTCTTAACATTTAATACTCTCAGGCACAAACACATGCAAACACATACACCTGCAAGAAAGTTTGCTAACTCTCACTCATAACAGCACCAGATTAAGTAAAACTTACAAGTTCTGCTGTTTTCTTTTGTTTTTGAGAGTGAATAGAGAAAGAGGTAGCAGTTTTGAAGTGAAGTTGTGTTGAGTTAACATTGGTTTTTGAGGCATATGTCAAAAATCAAGTATTTCTTAATTGTTTTACTTGTATCAAAACTTACTCTCACCTTCGCTTCCAGTTTTGTACTCTGCTTCTAAAAACATAAACAAGAACATTCTGTTGGTAAATTTTTATATCAGAACATGTGTTACGTTGCCAATGTCACGTTTTTTCTGTATATTTTTTTAAATTTCTTTTATTTACAGCATTTTTTTTTAATATTTGGTTCCATTAAATAAATCAAGTTAAACAACTTCAACTTTTTCCTGCTATTTCTGTTAGAGTAGTGTTTTATTTCAACAGGAGTGTGTTTCTTTATTCACGTAATACTATGTACATATGTATTTTCTTTTTCATAATTTTGTATGTTTTGAAATTATAATTTTCTCAGTAATCTTACGCCGTTCAAATGTGTGTTACTTAAATTATAAACATGCAACATATATAGTGGTTCATATTATACAATGGTCAGCGTTTGCATCAGAGAGTTTGATACCCATAGCGTCGTTGTCTTATTTCTCATCCGCCGGAAGTAACACTCTACATGCGTCTCCTAACAGTACTTACTATAGTGTGTTAAAATATCAGCTGTTTTTAAAGTTATAAAGAAAGAGGAGTGTGATAATAAAGTCAAGAACTTTAATACAGTAAAAGTATTTATATACCGTGTGAAAAGGGTTGAATAAGTTAAGGGATGTGTATGTGATCACATGTGTTTTTCGAAATGTGGTTAAGACGCTTAGCAACAAGTTTTAGGTTGTTTCTTTAAGTGTTTGAGGGAATAAATGGCGTTTTGAATGCTTTTACTTCGTTTAGAGCTGTTCAACATTTTAAGGTTACGGTCGTTATGGATGTACCCTGGTCAATGAACCTAATGTGCTTTCCGTGTAACTCGAAGGGGCCTCAAACAATTCCAATCAGGACCTGTCATGCGGGCACAGATTATGTGGTTCTCTGGTTTGACCCCTAATCAAATGATTCCAAGGAATGACCGATGAGTCAGTTTAGAGGTATACCCCGAGATTACAAGAAGAATTACAAGAAGGAGGAAAGTTCATCATGGTGACATGCCCCCGGAAGGGAGAACACCCGGGACAGTAGGTACAATTTAAAAACAATTGTCAATTACTAGACTAATTGTTCAGAATTGGAATCTCAATTGTAATTTCTGATCCCTAGAGATCTACAATACTAACAAAGATATAAAGAAGCACCATCTCTGCGAATAACGTATCGTTTGCTTCTCTCTCTCTCTTGCATAATGAAAATTGTTCTAAAACGTATATGTTGGTGTCTGAGTACTTCTCTGATTATTCTTCGAGGAATATAGGAATATTCGACAAAGTAATTCATGAACCGAATCGAGACCTTCTCATTCTTCTTTGAGAAATTATAGAGGTATCAACTTATACATTAAAGATCCATAACCCCTGAAAACTCGCTACAGTTCTCAAGCCTTGGCAGAGTTGGTATTAAGAATAGTATCACGTTGATCTTCTAGTTTTGCTTTCTCCGCTGGAAAGTGGATGGTTCTTTAGAGTTTAACTCGATCGGTTTGACGGAAAATCGAATTGTTGACCACAACTTGTTAACTTCTAAAGCCACGTTGCAGTTCATCATGTGAACAACACTTTTTTCAGCAAGTTCACTTGCAAACTTAATCACCACAATGACTACAACTTTCCAACACCTAAACTCAAGTTGAAGTTCTTGAAATAATAAACATACCATCGTTTCCCAACTTTCGAAAGTTAAACTTCGGAACATCCTCTATGCTTTCTGTAGAAATGCTTTGGAAGATAATTGAATGGCGATTTGGTGTAACTTCGTGTATTTTTCTTTATCAATCTGATATCATGATTCACCTGATGAGGACTTAAATTGGTGTTGAGAATAGCGGAGAAGAAGATCGGTTGCATTGCAGAAATAAAAACAGTTTCGAGAAACATCCATTCAGACTTTTTTGAATTATTTTGGAAGATCATTGAAGGTGCGATCGGTAAATTCTTTGAAATCTAACGATCCAAACAAACGATTATGGTGATCTATAGTTATTTCGTTATGCTTCTTTAAGAACCTGATATCATGATTCATCTGGTTAAGACTTAAGTCAATGGTGATTGATATCTGGTTAAGACTTAAGTCAATGGTGAGAATAGCTGTTTCTGCTGGGGAATTTCTTCCCAAGAATTAGGAGAAAGATTGATACAATGACAATTTTGGGAAACTTTCCTATGTTCCCTGCGTGTTTAGAGGATGGCAAAAAATATCTTCCCTGATTTTTTGTAAGAATCATTGAAGTTGTGATTGGTGAATACTTTAATGTTGTGCCAGACCATAAAAGTAAGACGAGAGAGACAAACGAATAACATCGCGTTTATCGCTGCTTCAGTTGAAAAGTGAGGATGCTTTAGGAGAACGCATGTTTTTTCATGTTAATATTATGACAATTTTGCGAAACTTCCTCTCTGATTTCTTCATTTTATGAAATGTTTGATGTCAAGGAGTTATTTGAAATTCAGCCGATTGGGATAAAGAATTTGTAGTGTGATTGCATAGTTTAACAGACCCGGATTCGATATTGCCATGGTATAGGTTGAGTTTGCTTAGTTACCCCCCAGGCTACGGTACCAGAACTGATATTGCATCTAGAAGTCTCTAGGAACAAACTTATATCTCGAAACTGCAAGGTCATGTTTTTAAAAAACATTTTTATGAAGAATTTTTTTGAAAACTTTTCTTATCTAAAATTGTATAGAAAAATCGAATTGGAAAATTCCATTTTAAACATTAACATGTGTATGTGTGGGGGCTTTTCTTAATAAGTTTTTATTTATTAGGTAATAATTTGGATTTAAAAAACACATTACTACAAAAAATCAATTGAGAAATATGTATAGTTTTAAAAATAACCCCAAATCACCAAAAAAAAAAAAAAAAAATATTTAAAAAGATGTCTCAAGAAAATGACAACAAAGAATATGACGTAGCAACAAAGAAATGAGTAACGTATTGAAAATAAATAAAAAAAAAAAATCATACATATTTTGCGCAATATTTTAAAATAAACATAAAAGAGTTTTCAAATTAAATTTAATGACAACTTAAATAAATAAGATATATTTTTAAACAAATATTTAGTGGTAATAAGAAAATTTGTAATTTTTTTTTTTTGATCAAATACAATATGACTAAAAATTTAAACCAAAAACAAAACTGTCAAAAAACAATTGTTTTCTTTTGTTTTTAGTATATGTTGCCAAAACATATGGTTTTGTTTACAAAATGTATGAAAACTTTTTTGAAAATATGGTAACTTTGTTGAGAAGGAGAATTTCAAAAAGAGAACATGCAAGTCAATTATAGAGTAGGGTTCAAGGCGCATCTAAAAAGGTGAAGGTATTTCAACAGCTGATTGTTTTTTGGTTCATAAAAATTTAGTCCAAAGCTGTCAAACTACATATATGTACATATATACCAATTTTCTCTCAAAACCGATGCTGTCAAACTTTACATATATGTCTTCGCCTTATAATCACGGTAGGGTTCTTTAAATACACTTTCCTACAATCCAATTTTTGTCGAAGAACAATCCAAGTTGACTAGTTTGTTCTAACAAAGTTGAAAAATCGACTATCTTGTGATAAAAAAGTCAAATAGTAGATTTTATAAACAAAAAATCGAAAAAAGTCGATATTAAAATTTATTAAAAACCCGAAAATTGGTAAAGGGCGAAAGGTCAACCTTTTGCTTTAACTACAGAATCCTGCTATTGAAGTATACTAATTAGTAGGGTTCTATAAATCGACTTTAAAATAATCGAAGAATCTACTTTTCATATGGAAAAGTCGACTTTTTGTCTTAACAAAGTTGATAAATCGTCTATCTTGTAAGAAAAATGTCTTTCATAAAACGCAAAAATTCAAAAAGTCGACTTTTTATAAACGTAAAAATTCGAAAGTCGACTTTTTATAAATATAAAAAGTCGAAAAATCGATATTAAAAAAAAGATTAAAAATCTATTTATTTGCTTTAGACGGTTATAGTTATTGTTATAAGTCGAAAAGTCGACTTTTTGTTGCAAATATATAAAAAATAATGAATTCGCCTGAATTTAACTGAATTAATCACAGAGGTCAAATTATTTAGATTCGCCGCCTTAAACTAAATTAATTGACTAATTGTATGAAAACTCAAGTCAAATGTAATTTTTTTTGCAAAATTTCACAAACAAAAAACTTAAAAAATTATTGCACACAAACAAATTAAACATGATCTATGTAAGTAAATTATTATAAACAACATGTGATGATATAATTATCTAACTTAATATGAAATAACGTTTACAGCAGATACAAATTTACATAAATATTTTTCTAATTTCAATTAAAACCTACAAAAAGGTCAAGAATTTAGATTTTTATGTACTAATTATTTAAAACCAGCACAAACACATGTTTTTTTTTTTGTAAAAAAAAGTTTAAAAAGTGTTTTAACAAAATGTAAATTTAATTTAAAAAAAAAAAAAAAAACATTTAAACCAAAATAAATGGCTTAAAAATGTCTATGAGTCAATGAATAAAGCTTTAAAATATATATGTATGATCATGTTTTTAAAGTGGATGATGAGGTTGATAATGATAATAATAATGTTGTTAAAACAAGATAATGATGATAGATAGCAACAGCTAAAAGTACAAGTGTTTGAAACTTAACTTCAAAAATTGCCTGACTTTTTATTGTTAATTTATTTTATATTTTTGGGAGGAGACGTAGTAGAAGAGTTATTTTTTTAATAAAAATTTGGTGAATATTTGTTGGTTGGTTTTGGGTGGTGGAAGGTGTTTTATTTTTTTTTTTAATTTGTTGGTTAATGTTCATTGTTTTTGTTTTTGCTGCTGCTACGGCTGCAGTGTACTAACAATAAAATAAAGTAGATGTTAATGAACTTGAGTTTTTTGTTTGTTGGTATTTAATTAAATTTGTTGTTTCTTTTCTGAAATATACTATGTAGGGTTGATGGTTCTGTTTCTATTAAAAAAATGGCGCATTTAAATTGCTTTTTTAACTTTTGATTTTATTCTAGCATTTTTTTAATGAGGCTCTTTTTTGAAAATTACATTAGTTTTGTTCATGTTCTTGATAATTTACAGAATTTATAAAAGGTTTTTATTTATTTCAGTCATGAAACCAAAACACTTCTTTTGAAATATTCTCTAATTTATTTTAATTTTTAGACTATAGATTAGACTATAGACTAGACTATAGACTAGAATATAGACTAGACTAGACTAGACTATAGACTAGACTATAGACTAGACTATAGACTAGACTATAGACTAGACTATAGACTAGACTATAGACTAGACTATAGACTAGACTATAGACTAGACTATAGACTAGACTATAGACTAGACTATAGACTAGACTATAGACTAGACTATAGACTAGACTATAGACTAGACTATAGACTAGACTATAGACTAGACTATAGACTAGACTATAGACTAGACTATAGACTAGACTATAGACTAGACTATAGCTAGACTATAGCTAGACTATAGACTAGACTATAGACTAGACTATAGACTAGACTATAGACTAGACTATAGACTAGACTATAGACTAGACTATAGACTAGACTATAGACTAGACTATAGACTAGACTATAGACTAGACTATAGACTAGACTATAGACTAGACTATAGACTAGACTATAGACTAGACTATAGACTAGACTATAGACTAGACTATAGACTAGACTATAGACTAGACTATAGACTAGACTATAGACTAGACTATAGACTAGACTATAGACTAGACTATAGACTAGACTATAGACTAGACTATAGACTAGACTATAGACTAGACTATAGACTAGACTATAGACTAGACTATAGACTAGACTATAGACTAGACTATAGACTAGACTATAGACTAGACTATAGACTAGACTTTAGACTAGACTATATACTAGACTATAGACTAGACTATAGAGTAGACCATAGACTAGACTATAGACTCGACCATAAGCTAGACTATAGGCTATACTATAGACTAGACTTTAGACCAGACTATAGACAAGACTAGACCATAGACTAGACTTTAGACTAGACCATAGAGTAGACATTAGACTAGACCATAGACTAGAATATAGGCTAGTTTATAGACCACACTATAGACCAGACTATGGACTCGACTATAGACTAGGCAATGTATTAGACTATAGACTAGACTATAGACTAGACTATAGACTAGACTATAGACTAGACTATAGACTAGACTATAGACTAGACTATAGACTAGACTATAGACTAGACTATAGACTAGACTATAGACTAGACTATAGACTAGACTATAGACTAGACTATACTAGACTATAGACTAGAATAGACTAGACTATAGACTAGACTATAGACTAGACTATAGACTAGACTATAGACTAGACTATAGACTAGACTATAGACTAGACTATAGACTAGACTATAGACTAGACTATAGACTAGACTATAGACTAGACTATAGACTAGACTATAGACTAGACTATAGACTAGACTATAGACTAGACTATAGACTAGACTATAGACTAGACTATAGACTAGACTATAGACTAGACTATAGACTAGACTATAGACTAGACTATAGACTAGACTATAGACTAGACTATAGACTAGACTATAGACTAGACTATAGACTAGACTATAGACTAGACTATAGACTAGACTATAGACTAGACTATAGACTAGACTATAGACTAGACTATAGACTAGACTATAGACTAGACTATAGACTAGACTATAGACTAGATAGACTAGACTAGAGACTAGACTATGGACTAGACTATGGACTAGACTATGGACTAGACTATAGACTAGACTAGAGACTAGACTATAGACTAGACTATAGACTAGACTATAGACTAGACTATAGACTAGACTATAGACTAGACTATAGACTAGACTATAGACTAGACTATAGACTAGACTATAGACTAGACTATAGACTAGACTATAGACTAGACTATAGACTAGACTATAGACTAGACAATAGACTAGACTATAGACTAGACTATAGACTAGACTATAGACTAGACTATAGACTAGACTATAGACTAGACTATAGACTATAGACTAGGCAATATATTAGACTATAGACTAGACTATAGACTAGACCATAGACTAGACCATAGACTAGACTATAGACTAGACCATAGACTAGACCATAGACTAGACTATAGACTAGACTATAGACTAGACTATAGACTAGACTATAGACTAGACTATAGACTAGACTATAGACTACCAAGTGATCTATTTATCAAAAATTTTAGACAATTTTCGATTTTCCATGCCTGGAAACAACTAAAAAAATCATTTAATTTAAATTTTATGTAGGAAATAGAAAAAACACCTAAATTAAAGTCATACTGTTAACATTACTTTGTGGATGCCAAGGAAGCAGAGCAACAACAGATCTATTACAAATTCTTAATATCGCAATAAACTCCATTTTTTATTACAATAATCTCGTCATAAAGTGATTGATCATCAGTTAATAAAAAAATAAAAAACGAAATATATTTGTTCTATATTTATAATAACAATTGTATAATTAATTTACAGCAACAATAAACAAATACACATAAATAAATATAAATTCTAAATAGTTTCCTAGAACACAACAATATGGGTATTCTGGTATATTAAGCAAATGCAAACATTCTAAGCAAATATATACAAAAATACTATTTTTCTATTTGTGTATACACACAATTACACATATAGATGTACATTGTACATATTTTAGTTGCCAGTTGACTGTTTATTGCCTTGTTCCCATTGCATTCTGTGTCTTGTTTTTCATTTTCATCTTATTTTGTTTGAATGTTAAGTTATTTTTGTAAAAAAAAACAACACAAAATTAATTTGCTCATGAATAAAAACGACAATAAACAATTTTATTTAAAAAAAACTTAATTCATCACCAGCCATGAATGATATATAAAATATAGAAAACTTTGCATTTTTTCCTATCTACAGAAATTTAAACTTAAATGACAAGTGAATTTTTTTGTTTTGTTTGCTATTTATCATAAATATCAAGAGAATGAAAGAATTATAGAGCAAGAGTAGTAATGAAAAAAAGGAGAGAAAAAAGAGACACATAAACAAAACAAATTAACATATAAAGCTCGAGTATCAATGTGTGTAATTTGTAGATAAATGTCTTAATTTTTGTAATACCACAAAATACATTGTGTTTTTCATATGGCGTTTAAGTTATTAATAAAAGCTTAATTTTTAAGTTTTTTTTCTGCTTTTGTTTTTAAATTTATTTACGTATGTATGTTCTGCATGACGACATTCTCAGCTGTCTTCGTAATCGTTGTTGTAGATCTTTTCACTGTTGTATATACATATGAAACGCATGTTTTTCTACAGCAAAAATTATTATTATTGCAAGTTGTGGGCGTTTATATTTATGTATGTTTTGGTTCTGTTTTATTAAAATTTCTTTTAATTTTTTATATGTTTTTTTTGTATGATTTGCATTTTTCTGGAGTTTATTACCAGAATTTTTCTAGGTTAGATCATACGGTATGTTTTACTTATTATTTTCGATGTCACGCTCTAAGCATTGTTTGGGAAATAACATTTCATTGCAGCTGAGGGATGTGTACTTCAAGTACACTTGCACTCGAACAGGCATAGATTAACTTGTTAATTCCCTTTGTTTTCTTCATTTACTCTAGCCAGTAAGATTTTTCAGAACTTTCAGAGCTTTCACTAGGTCTTTATAGCCTAGTACGGATATGCCCTACAAAGGTCTCAGTTATGTACCTTGATATCAGTCAGAACTGTCAGAACTCATAATAGATTCAGCAATCATGCTACACGTACCTATATGCTTTCCATATAGTGACTTCTGTAGAAGCTGTCATCATGAAGATGAGGAAGAAACGGTATCATATTTTTATGTTATTGTCCAGCTCGGTGTGGATCGGCAACGAACACTAAGAAGGCCCAATTATCAGATCATTCTGTTCTTGTAAACGTTCAATTAGATCGTATGATTGTGTTTCTGAATGAATCTAAGTGGGTTTGGTAATAATCATACTATTTATGGATCTTGGTTACTCTTTTAAAAAGTCTTATATTCATTTTAGATGTCCCCCTCGGCAATTCAGTGCTCAAATATTATCACAACCAATGAAAGTTTTCATCACCGTTTGCCTTACCTGCAATCCTAAACTTTAGTATCGCACTTTATCAGGAACCTCATTTTCCTGTACAATCGAAAGCATGTTCAGCTCCATAAATCTATCTCACATTCTCTTCCATTATGATCGAAATACAAATTTTCATAAGTAATCACCGCTAATGTTTCAACTACCAGTTTCAATCTTAATCTTGGTTAACAATAGGATACGTAACCTCATTTCCTTGTACTTCTCGACTGATGGAAATAAACTCAGACTAATTTAGAGCAGCTACCTCTTAACCTACACTGATTAATACCGCATCTTCCAAAGAATAAATGTACCTCAACAGCTCTTCCACCTCCAAGCTACTCTCGGAGTATGCTTTTATTGGCATAGATATAACCGAGGCCGATCCGTGTTTTACACTTTATCTCTATATATTATAACGCTCTAGAAGTATGCTCAACATAACTAGTTCTAGTTTCGAATCTAGTTTCAGAATTTTGTTTATAACTTCTTTAATCTCTAGCTGAGAGATTTCTAGATGGTGTATTATATATATTCCCTCTCATACGGAAGTCTATACGAGGGAAGTTGCTAAAACACCTCTTCCTTTCCCTTCCACAATGTTTTTTTTTTTAACTTTGGCAACTCTTTTGACATATTTTTCTTTTTCTTAAATGTTAACGTGACATCCTTCCTTCCTCAATTTGCAGCTTTAAATTTTAACTATTTCCTTATTAAATGCTTTTTTTTCTCTCTCTCTGGAATTTTTCAGTAGCTTTTTTACGTTTTTGCGTATTAATTTTTAATGCAATTTTCACACAAGGACACGTGTTTTACCCTGACATGCTATGTGAGTGTGTATGTATGTATATTTGTATATACAAGGAAAATTGTTTGAGGAAAAACAAACGAGTTTTTTAGTTGCCATTACAAATCATTATAAAGTTGTTGTCCGACGTCTAGATAAAAGAAAACAAAAAAAAACTAATAATAAAATGATGTACATATGTATGCTCTCTATAAATAAAATTTGTTTATTTGTGCAAAATTTTCTTATGTATGCAAATTTTCTTTTGATTTAGTTTATCTTAATGTATTAACAAAAAATACAAATTTGTAGAGAGGATTTCGATATTCACAGAGATAGATAGATAGATAGATAGATAGATAGATAGATAGATAGATAGATAGATAGATAGATAGATAGATAGATAGATAGATAGATAGATAGATAGATAGATAGATAGATAGATAGATAGATAGATAGATAGATAGATAGATAGATAGATAGATAGATAGATAGATAGATAGATAGATAGATAGATAGATAGATAGATAGATAGATAGATAGATAGATAGATAGATAGATAGATAGATAGATAGATAGATAGTTAGATAGATAGATATATAGATAGATAGATAGATAGATAGATAGATAGATAGATAGATAGATAGATAGATAGATAGATAGATAGATAGATAGATAGATAGATAGATAGATAGATAGATAGATAGATAGATAGATAGATAGATAGATAGATAGATAGATAGATAGATAGATAGATAGATAGATAGATAGATAGATAGATAGATAGATAGATAGATAGATAGATAGATAGATAGGATAGATAGATAGATAGATACAACTTTGGGGAATCATTAGCATTATGCCTGTTGTTACATCCCGATTTCTGTTGTGTCAGAACTACTCTAGTTTTCCGTGGAACGTTTTCTTTGCCAATAACTTTACAACTAAACTCTCTCACAACCGATGCTCGTTTCCACAATAATTGAATCAAACGGAAGTGTTTTCCCCAAACTTCCAACAACGACGAAACTATCACAACAGCCAATGCTGTCAAACTCCATAAATAAATAATATTACGAATTCTCCCCATAAATTATTATATTGATTCATATTACTGAATTTTCCAACCCTGCTGACAAATGCAATATTTTATTTCCATCATCATTGCACTCATTTGGTTGTTTTTTTTATATTTGTTGTTATCGTCGTCAAACTGACGTCTCTCCATTGATTATTATAGGTAATTGTTGTTGTTGCTGTTATTTTGCTTTTTGCACATGACGTTTTATATTATTTTTTTACACATGTTTCTATCATATGCTAGTTTTGCTACGTTTTATTTGTTTTGATTTTCTTTTCTACTCACTAGCCTCAACAACAAGTATTTTAGAGCAGGAAAAGAGGGGATTTTATTTATTTTTTTTATCAATTTCAAGGTAATCGATGTAAATTTGTAATATTTGGTTATATATGATAGTGAACCATGTAAAAATTTTGCAGGGGGGGGGGGGTTCCATTTGTAGGCTGGTATAATCCAGAAATAGGTATATTATATAACAAAATATTTATTTTTTATTTATGTATTTATATATAGACATACAACGGTAATTTTTCATTTGTAGAATGTTTTTTTTAATTAAAGTTTTTTTTTTCAAAATTGTGCACATAATAAATAACAAATCTACAATCATCTATGTAAGTTTTTATGTGTGTTTGTATGTACATGAATTTATATGAATTATTATATTTATTGTAGCATATTTTCGTCCTTGACCTAATACATGACAACGCTAACAGCAGCAGCTACAGCAGTAGCAGTCGTAGACGATGTCATATAATAAATTCTCACAGTGTATTTACGATATACAGACTTTTTCACTTTGTATATGTTTAATTCTGTATGAGTATAGTTTCTGCAAAATCCCTGCAGTTTAGGGAGTTGGTTCCATACTATGATTCTATAAATCGACTTACAAACAATCGACCTTTTTTTTATACAAAGAAATTGAAGTCGACTATTTCGTCTTAACAAAATAGATAAAAACGATTGTAAGAAATAGAAATTTCAGATTTTACAGTTTTTGCTTTTTAAAAAGTACAAACTAGAAAAACTGCCGGGATTTTTCACTAAAACATTTTCCGTTTCGTCGTTTAATTTTCAAAAAACAAAAAAACTACAAACATGTACTATAAACTTTGAGTTATATACAAGTATACTAGTTTAAATTGCAATTGTTGCTGCTGCTGTTATTACAGCAAATATTGTTACTTGTGCTGCTGCTGCTAACATGTGTATGTTATGTAGTCTCTGTACAAATTAGCGCCTTTTAATGTTAAGTAGTTCAATGAAATTGTATTTCTAATATACATACATATGTATGTACATATGTATGTACATACATATGAATGTAGTACATATTTATTACACGGCTCGCATGCATTTGTCAATGTATGCTTTTCGTTTGTATATTATTTAATATGTGTTTTTGCTGATTTATTTTAGAATTTCATAATTTTAAAACTTTTTTTAAATTACATCTCTGAACCATAACAAAGGGCAATTTACTGATCGGTTTAAAAGATACGAGTAAACAATAAAATTATCGATTTTTTTTATACAGTAACACTTTTTAAACAATAATAGCTTTACTAGTTATAGGTGTTAGTTTTCTACTGCTTAGTTAAACAAATATACAACAAATTTAACCAGAGTTTATCTTGAGATTCACTAATAAATAAAGAGTTGTTTTGTATGTATTACCTTTTCAATCCTTTCTCGTATTACTATGGCAATACTTAAAATTTGTTTTGAAAAATTTAGCAAATCCCAAATTCAGGCAAAAATTACTATTTAGGTAGATTGTCAAATTTTTCCAGTTGCTTTTAAATTTTGTTGTATTTTTAGCGACAACAAATACACTTGGATTTAAGCAGCTTAAAATAACCGAAAAAAATTCCGCTGAAAACAGATGTTCAGAAAACATTTTTATAACCTTAAAGGTTATTTGTTTTTGGTATATTTTGGTGGTCGAGGTTTTTGAAAATACTTTTAAAATTGTCTTTTTCTTAATTTTATAAATAGTAAATTTTAATTGTAAAATGAAAATCATGTTAGCAACATGTAAACGTGTACAGCAGCACAAAAAAAAGTAGAATATTAATAGCAAATTTCTGAATAATAATTTATTGTTGGTGTAAACACCACAATTGAATATACAATTGAATATACAAGACTATAGACTAGACTATAGACTAGACTATAGACTAGACTATAGACTAGACTATAGACTAGACTATAGACTAGACTATAGACTAGACTATAGACTAGACTATAGACTAGACTATAGACTAGACTATAGACTAGACTATAGACTAGACTATAGACTAGACTATAGACTAGACTATAGACTAGACTATAGACTAGACTATAGACTAGACTATAGACTAGACTATAGACTAGACTATAGACTAGACTATAGACTAGACTATAGACTAGACTATAGACTAGACTATAGACTAGACTATAGACTAGACTATAGACTAGACTATAGACTAGACTATAGACTAGACTATAGACTAGACTATAGACTAGACTATAGACTAGACTATAGACTAGACTATAGACTAGACTATAGACTAGACTATAGACTAGACTATAGACTAGACTATAGACTAGACTATAGACTAGACTATAGACTAGACTATAGACTAGACTATAGACTAGACTATAGACTAGACTATAGACTAGACTATAGACTAGACTATAGACTAGACTATAGACTAGACTATAGACTAGACTATAGACTAGACTATAGACTAGACTATAGACTAGACTATAGACTAGACTATAGACTAGACTATAGACTAGACTATAGACTAGACTATAGACTAGACTATAGACTAGACTATAGACTAGACTATAGACTAGACTATAGACTAGACTATAGACTAGACTATAGACTAGACTATAGACTAGACTATAGACTAGACTATAGACTAGACTATAGACTAGACTATAGACTAGACTATAGACTAGACTATAGACTAGACTATAGACTAGACTATAGACTAGACTATAGACTAGACTATAGACTAGACTATAGACTAGACTATAGACTAGACTATAGACTAGACTATAGACTAGACTATAGACTAGACTATAGACTAGACTATAGACTAGACTATACTAGACTATAGACTAGACTATAGACTAGACTATAGACTAGACTATAGACTAGACTATAGACTAGACTATAGACTAGACTATAGACTAGACTATAGACTAGACTATAGACTAGACTATAGACTAGACTATAGACTAGTCTATAGACTAGACTATAGACTAGTCTATAGACTAGACTATAGACTAGACTATAGACAAGACTATAGACTAGACTATAGACAAGACTATAGATTAGACTATAGACTAGACTATAGACTAGACTATGGGCTAGACTATAGATTAGACTATAGATTAGACTATAGACTAGACTATAGACTAGACTATAGACTAGACTATAGACTAGACTATGGGCTAGACTATAGATTAGACTATAGACTAGACTATAGACTAGACTATAGACTAGACTATAGACTAGACTATAGACAAGACTATAGACAAGACTATAGATTAGACTATAGACTAGACTATAGACTAGACTATGGGCTAGACTATAGATTAGACTATAGACTAGACTAGACTATAGACTAGACTGTAGACTAGACTATAGACTACACTATAGACTAGACTATAGACTAGACTATAGACTAGATAATTCCAAGTCTTACACAAAAATAGGCCACATATAAATATATTATTATAGATATACACTTTGTATGTTGTCCATATATATTTAAAGCAATATAAAAACAGATATCTGTAGATCACTGTCGTTTTAAGTTTTGTTCATACATTTCAGCATTCAAATGTGTATGGCATAATTAATTAGGAAGTCAATTATTATAAATATTATAAAAAAATTTTAAATGGAATATGCAAGCAATAAAAATACTACATACATACATGCATATTTTACTTTATATACATACATTTGTATAATTGATTTTAGAAAATATGTATATATAAAGAGAACACGGTTACACTTTTATTAGGGTGACTAAACAATTGTTAGTTTAGTGATTATATATCCTAGATTTAAAGGTTTCTAAGTGGGAAAGGTGTAATATTTAGAAAACCCATATTTAGCCAATTAGGTAATGATTATATAGGGGTATTAGCTAAGCTAAAATTCCAACAGGTATAATTCTTATCAGGTAAAAGGAATTGATAGATCGTTTTCTATTCAAATAGGACTGACTTGTCAGCGTGTAATGTCAGAAGTATAAAGTGCTTGCTAATGTCAGCAATATCATTCCGCATCATTATTTTTAAGTAAAAATATTAAAAGGTAAAAGAGTTTAGAAAATATTAACAAAATCTTCAAGAAAAGAAATTATATCAAAACATTAAAATATAAGGTTACCACGTTAACATAACAAAAATAAAGCTGTCAAATTCTCGATATAAAATGCAGGGAATATTTTAAAAATTGATCGTGTTACTTTTCATTTAAAAAAGAATTGGTTTTAAATATTAATTCAATCTTGTCATTTTTAAAATTCTTAAATATTTAATATTATAATAATTTTTTACTTTATTCTTTCTTTACAGACTGTTTATAAAGAACAAAACTACACTAAAGCAAATAAACAAAAACCTAAAGGAGAAAGAAAAGAAAGACTTGAATTAAAATATTAAAAAAACAACAACAAATACCACTAGAAAAATCTTAAAATATAGAAAAAGTAGAATAAATTCTTTTTCTGGGAATGAATATCAAAAAAAGCAAATTTTATTAATTATTGATAAAAAATAAAAAATACTAATATTAATATTGAAAAAATAATTAAAACAAAAAGACAAAGAAAACACATTTTTTACCAAAATAAAATCAAAAAACCTAAGAGGTTATAAATAACCCTTTTCCTGGCTTTAAAACTCGTTGGCATCCAGACGGAAAGAAAGCTTGTGAAGAACACAGCTTTTACCCAAATGTATATTAGCAATAGCAGCAACATTGGTATGGCCACGTTGTTGCAAAACAATAAAAATTGCATGAAAACTTTGACAAATGGTGGCACGAGTGTGGCGGTGGGTGGGGCTGGAACAAACCACATCATTGTGGGCAATGTTGTTAATGCACAAACGGTAGGCCAACATCAGGCTAATCATCATCACCAAGTGGGTATTGTTACATCACAGGTGCCAACACAAACAATAGCCACCACCTCAACACAGGGAGGGCTGGCAACTACATCAAATACTCTAACCACTTTGGGTGGCAATTTGGTGTTGCCTGCCCAAACCCAAACTATTCTACTAACAAACGGTGCTACGGGTGCTTCTACCATACTCACCTATCAACAGTACCAGCAGCTGTTGCAACAACAACAACAGCAGCAACAACAACGTCTATTGGTTTCACAAAATGTTGTCAATTTGCCCATTGGCAATTTGATTAGCACTGGTAATGGTGGTTTAACTGTTATAGCTGATAGTTCTAATAATCATAATGTGTCTGCCACCACGGGCAGCAATACCGCCACAACACAAGGCACATTTTTGGTAGCCACCTCGTCAGGAGCTACAACCTCGTCTACAGCCACGGCTTCATTTCAGCAACAGTTTCAACAGCAATTGTCGAATATGCAAAATACCACCAACACTACTCCCTCGTCTGGCAGTCAACATCAGCAGCAGCAGCAACAGAGATTGATAACTACAACAGCCGTAGGTAATGTTGGCAATAATACCACTACAATAAGACACTTTTCACAATTCTCTCAACAACAACCCGCCACTTTAAATGTTCTCAACACCACCAACAACACTGCTACTAATACAACAAACAATCAGCAGCAGCAGCAGCGTACTACAACAGTTTTGATCAATCGTAATAACAATACAATTATTGCCGGCAATACTACACAGCGTCTGCAGCATGCCACCATTTTAACAAAGTCTCCTGCGAATATTATTAAAACAACAAATACACACCAACAACAACAGCAACAGCCTGGTACCTTAATGGTAAATAATATGGCTGTACAACAGGTGATAAATAGCAGCAATGGACAAATAATAAGTTTAGTTAAAACAACACAGCAGCAGCAGATCAATAAGAATTTAACAACAACAAAAACTATACAACAAACAACGACTGCCAACTTGCCTCAACAACAACAACAGCAGCTACAACTGCAAAAACAACAACAACAACAACAACGTTATGGTACGAGCAATATACAACAAATTAAACAGCAACAACTTAAAGTTGTTGCTGCTAATAATCACCAAACAATACCACAACGTGCCACTATTATAAATTCTAATACAATAACCAAAAATCATCTTTTAAGCAACAACAACAACAATAACACAAACATTAATACGGCAACTACTGCTAAATTAGTTAATCTAACTAAAGCAACAACAACTACAGCTCCAGCCGTTAGTACAGCTGCCAGCAAAATTATCTCATCCAATACACTAACAAGCTATACTCAAAAACCGCAACAACAGCAACAAATGAATGGTCATCATTTTAATAATCATAAACTAGTAAATTTACAACAGCAACAGCAACAACAACCCGCCTCAAAATTAGTTCCTAATGGTCACAACACCATTAACAACAACAGCATCAGCAGCAGCAATACAAACAATTTTATAAACGCCTCCTCAGCTTCCATAGCTGCTTCCTCTTCTAACTCCATTATCACCTCTTCCTCATTAGCCTCCTCCACTTCCTTGACGTCCAACACCAACACTACTCCCACCATTTATAATATACCACCAAACTCATCATCAGCTTTAACAAATCCAAATACTTCTTCTTATATGTCTACAGCAAACTTGACAAATTCTCAACATCATTATACTACTAGCACTACTCCAACCTACTCAAGTTATAATAACTCTACTCTTCATAATCCTTCTACTAATCCAACCACTACTACTGCTATAGATTCAAAATATGTCTCGGCGGCCGCCTCCTCTTCCTCGTCGTCGACTATTACTACAACGAATAACACTTTGGCTACTACAAGCGAGACAACCACCACTACAACAACCACTACATCCACCAGCGATACAACTACTAGTGCTGATGCTGCCGCAGCTTCAGCAGCAGCTGCTGCTGCCAACGAACAAGAAGCTGAACCTGAAATTGATATTGTCATCAATAACGTGGTATGTTCATTTAGTGTTCGTTGTCATTTGAATTTGCGTGAGATTGCTTTGAATGGTGCCAATGTTGAGTATCGTCGTGAAAATGGTATGGTTACAATGAAATTACGTCGTCCATATACTACTGCATCCATATGGTCGTCGGGTAGAATAACTTGTACTGGTGCTACATCAGAAGAGCAAGTAAGTTGGAAGTTTTTTCTTTTTTTTTTTTTGTTTGTTTATTTTTGGATTGCAGATAGTGTAGACTATAGTTCGAACTATAATTCCGACTTCAAACTATAACTTCTTACTTGTTTCTTGTGTGTTAATCTAAATCGGTATTTACTAAAATTCATCATGTCACTTTCATTTACAGGCAAAAATTGCAGCTCGTCGTTATGCTCGCTGTTTGGAGAAGTTAGGCTTTCGTGTACGTTTTAATAACTTCCGTGTTGTGAACGTTTTGGGTACTTGCAGTATGCCATGGGCTATAAAAATTGTTAATTTCTCCGAAAAATACAGAGAAGAAGCCAGTTATGAACCTGAATTGCATCCTGGTGTAACATACAAACTACGTTATCCTAAGGCAACATTGAAAATTTTCTCTACCGGCAGTATAACAGTTACTGGTAAGTATCGGAATTTAAAACTTCCAAGCAAAAAATCAAACTCTAAAAATTTCTTAATTTTTCCATATTTTTTAGCTGCCAGTGTTGCACATGTTCAATGTGCCATTGAACATATATTCCCGCTTGTCTATGAGTTCCGTAAAAAGCGTTCGCCCGAAGAATTAGAACAGTTACGTCTTAAACAATTACAAAATGCCACATTTGAAGATATTACCGAAGTTGAGGATAGCAGCAATGTGCTAGGCACTAGTTCTGCTGCTGCTGGTGCCGTTGCTGGTGGTGGTTTAATGCCCACCGTATCGACTTTACAACGTCGTCGTATTTCAAATACGTTTAATAAATTTCCAAATGCCAAACGAAAGCGTACTGATGATGATTTCAATGATGAATTCGATGTTGATGATCCCGATTGTATTGCTGGCGATGACGATGATATGGTGATGTATGATCCCAACGAATCAATAATAGAAGGTCCCGATGATGACGATGATTTATAAGAAAATATATATATTTCAAAAATATATATTATTTGAAGTGTATATTGTGTGGTTAAATATACTCACTTAAAAAAAAAGTGAGTTCATAATTTCTTTCTCTAATATAAGAAGCATATCTAAAGACCAAAAAACAAACAAACAAACAAAACAACTTTAGTTAATAAACTAAATAAATTAATGAAGCAACATGTGAAAATTATCATCATCTATATTATTATAAATACCAAACAACTACAACAACATTGTAATCATCATGAACAACTACAAACAAACATATATTTTCAAAACAAACAAAGAAAGAAAGAAACAAATCAACAATCGACTTTTTATTATCTAGTGAAATTTAGAGCCAAAAATTTAAATGCAAATATAAACCTAATGTTAAGGTAAGTTTTAATGCATTTTTTTATACATACTTGTTTCTTTATGTGTTTTTTTATATTAAATAACACTATTATTAATAAATACCCTTTACCCGGATTAGTGATCAATTTGTTTATTTTATTTGTGATAAATTCTTGATGTTTGAAATAGGCAATTCAATTCTAAGTTGTTGTTTCGACGATGGTCGATAGTTGTTCTTTTTTGGGGAAAAAACTTTCGTTTGATACAGCTGTCGCTGGCTTGACAATCTTTAACCGAGTAGGTCTCGTTTCGTTCTGTAGCGTAGATTCAATTGTTGTGGGAATGATTCGATATTATTTATTTTATTAAGTTGAAATCCACTTTTTTATAGTTATTATCGGCGGAGATCTAGGGACTAGACTATAGTCTAAGCTAGATTACAGTTAAGAATATAGATGAGCCAATAGACTGGGATATAGTTCAGGCTAGACAATAGACTAGACTCCAATCCAGACTATAATGCCGAATTGACAAAACGATAGTCCAGATTATGGAATAGAATGCAAACTAATACTAGAAACTAGACTATAATCCAGACTGGACCAGACTATAGTCTAAACTATAAACTAGACTATAAATTACACTATAGTCTAAACTATAGACTAGACTATAGACTAGACTATAGATTAGACTATAGACTGGACTATAGACTAGAAAAAACTATAGACTAGACTACAGACTAGATTGTAGCCTAGACTATAGACTAGACTGTAACCTAGACTATAGACCAGATTATACACTAGACTATAGACTAGACAATAGACTATAAACTAGACTATTGACTAGACTATAGACTAGACTATTGACTAGAATATAGACTAGACTATAGACTAGACTATTGACTAGACTATAGACTAGACTATTGACTAGAATATAGACTAGACTAGACTAGACTATAGACTAGACTATAGACTAGACTATAGACTAGACTATAGACTAGACTATAGACTAGACTATAGACTAGACTATAGACTAGACTATAGACTAGACTATAGACTAGACTATAGACTAGACTATAGACTAGACTATAGACTAGACTATAGACTAGACTATAGACTAGACTATAGACTAGACTATAGACTAGACTATAGACTAGACTATAGACTAGACTATAGACTAGACTATAGACTAGACTAGACTAGACTATAGACTAGACTATAGACTAGACTATAGACTAGACTATAGACTAGACTATAGACTAGACTATAGACTAGACTATAGACTAGACTATAGACTAGACTATAGACTAGACTATAGACTAGACTATAGACTAGACTATAGACTAGACTATAGACTAGACTATAGACTAGACTATAGACTAGACTATAGACTAGACTATAGACTAGACTATAGACTAGACTATAGACTAGACTATAGACTAGACTATAGACTAGACTATAGACTAGACTATAGACTAGACTATAGACTAGACTATAGACTAGACTATAGACTAGACTATAGACTAGACTATAGACTAGACTATAGACTAGACTATAGACTAGACTAGACTATAGACTAGACTATAGACTAGACTATAGACTAGACTATAGACTAGACTATAGACTAGACTATAGACTAGACTATAGACTAGACTATAGACTAGACTATAGACTAGACTATAGACTAGACTATAGACTAGACTATAGACTAGACTAGACTAGACTAGACTATAGACTAGACTATAGACTAGACTATAGACTAGACTAGACTATAGACTAGACTATAGACTAGACTATAGACTAGACTATAGACTAGACTATAGACTAGACTATAGACTAGACTATAGACTAGACTATAGACTAGACTATAGACTAGACTATAGACTAGACTATAGACTAGACTATAGACTAGACTATAGACTAGACTATAGACTAGACTATAGACTAGACTATAGACTAGACTATAGACTAGACTATAGACTAGACTATAGACTAGACTATAGACTAGACTATAGACTAGACTATAGACTAGACTATAGACTAGACTATAGACTAGACTATAGACTAGACTATAGACTAGACTATAGACTAGACTATAGACTAGACTATAGACTAGACTATAGACTAGACTATAGACTAGACTATAGACTAGACTATAGACTAGACTATAGACTAGACTATAGACTAGACTATAGACTAGACTATAGACTAGACTATAGACTAGACTATAGACTAGACTATAGACTAGACTATAGACTAGACTATAGACTAGACTATAGACTAGACTATAGACTAGACTATAGACTAGACTATAGACTAGACTATAGACTAGACTAGACTATAGACTAGACTATAGACTAGACTATAGACTAGACTATAGACTAGACTAGACTATAGACTAGACTATAGACTAGACTATAGACTAGACTATAGACTAGACTATAGACTAGACTATACTATAGACTAGACTATAGACTAGACTATAGACTAGACTATAGACTAGACTATAGACTAGACTATAGACTAGACTATAGACTAGACTATAGACTAGACTATAGACTAGACTATAGACTAGACTATAGACTAGACTATAGACTAGACTATAGACTAGACTATAGACTAGACTATAGACTAGACTATAGACTAGACTATAGACTAGACTATAGACTAGACTATAGACTAGACTATAGACTAGACTATAGAGACTAGACTATAGACTAGACTATAGACTAGACTAGACTATAGACTAGACTATAGACTAGACTAGACTATAGACTAGACTATAGACTAGACTATAGACTAGACTATAGACTAGACTATAGACTAGACTATAGACTAGACTATAGACTAGACTATAGACTAGACTATAGACTAGACTATAGACTAGACTATAGACTAGACTATAGACTAGACTATAGACTAGACTATAGACTAGACTATAGACTAGACTATAGACTAGACTATAGACTAGACTATAGACTAGACTATAGACTAGACTATAGACTAGACTATAGACTAGACTAGACTATAGACTAGACTATAGACTAGACTAGACTATAGACTAGACTATAGACTAGACTAGACTATAGACTAGACTATAGACTAGACTATAAACTAGACTATCAACTAGACTATTGACTAGACCATAGACCAAACTATAGACTAGACAATAAACTAGACTATTGACTAGACTATGGACCAAACTATAGACTAGACTATAGACTAGACTATAGACTAAACTATAGACTAGACTATAGACTAAACTATAGACTAGACTATATACTAAACTATAGACTAGACTATAGAATAGACTATAGACAAGACTAAGGACTGGACTATAGACTAGAATATTATTCAGACTTTAGTCTTTTAATTGAAAAATTTTCGCTTTTGTGTTTTTTAAATTTCGAAAATTTTGAATCAGTAATCTAACCAGAGTAAAGGGTATATAGAAAGATTTAGTTGCTTGTTCTTATCTATAATAACTAAGAAAAACAAGTGCATATATTAACTTCAAAACAAAATTGGTTTTTAATTTATTTTCTTTTTCTTTAATTTTTTTTATTCTAGATACTATTTAAAAACTGCTGCCAGTGTGTGCTTTTTTATTTTCTCTTTTTTAAATTAGAAAATGAACACAAATTATTATTATTATTATTATTTTAATTTAAACAAAAACAATGTATATTTTCTTGGGTTTTTATTGTTGTAAGACACTTGTAAACAACAACAAAATCTAATAATTTTTGTTTAAACAATATATGAATTAAAAATGGAAAAACATATTTAGTTTAGCAAAGACAAAAAAAACTATAAAAACATAAACATTAATACATACAATACATATAAAACTAATTTAGACTTTTAATTTTCAAATTTGAATTCAAACAGTTTATTTGAAAGGAAACCACCGCCTTTTTTTAAAGAAAAAAAAAAAAGAAAAAAACTTTAATAATTTGTTTTAGTTATAATTTAACTATAATTTTAAGGGTTTAATTTTTTTCTGCTTCTTTTAGTTTATGTTTTGATTACTTTTATTATTATTATGTCTTCGAAAGGGAGATATCTATTAGTTTTATTAGAAAATAAACTTGATTTAACAGTTGAAGTAACAGAACAAATACTTTTATTATTATTATTATTATAATTAATGGATTATTCTTTTAATTTTTTTATAAAAAATTATTAATTTTTTATGTTTTTACTATATCTGGTCACTTGTAAACCAATTATTAATGCAAATTAACAAACAATAAAAACAAAATAAGAAAAGAATAGAGAAGAGAAGAGTATGAAACTTATATATCAAATACTTCATTAAAGAAGTTCAAATACTAACATTTAAAAATAAACATAATAATTTTCTTATTAATTATTATTATTATTATAACAATATTATTATTTTACTATTATTATTAATATAATTGTCATTATTTTCTAATTAGAACTTATAAGCAATGTTTGTTATTAAACAAAGAAAAAACAAAACAAAACTCCGTAATATTATTATAAAACAAAATCTTATTTACACTTACTACTACTACAACAACAACTACAACAAATTTTAAACATTGTTTCAATAATTTCTCTAATATGTTAATTTTATTATTATTATTTAAATTTCTTTCATTTTTTTGTCTTTAATTAGTTTGAATTATTTTGAATTTTTGATTTCAATTTTTTTATTTTTTCTTTAATTTATTTTATGAGTAAAAACCACAAATTTATATTTAATTTTTATTGCATTGTTCCTGTTTATTATTTTTTTTTTTTTAATTATTTAATTTAGAGTGAATGGTAATTTTATGTTTATATTTTTTTTCACATTTTACCATAAACAAATGTTTACATTTAAAATAAAATATAAAATATATACAAAAGAAACATCCTTTAAGCAATATTTATTCTATATTACAAACCAACAAACAAACAAAATACAATGTTAAAATTAGGTCAAACTAGGTTAACATATTCCTTTTAAATACCTAAACTACCAACAAATATAATTATTAAAAAAAAAAAAACAAATTCCTAAATGTTAAAAAGCAAACAATTTTTTATTAAAGAAAAGCGTAACTCTACAACAAATTGATTGATTGTTTACAGCGCCATCCATAAACGTAATTTAAAGTACCTTGAAAGAATAAAAAGATAAAACCTAAAACCTTAAATGACCTAATGTCAAACATTGTGTTTTCAGTTTTAAAACTAAACTTATGTCTTGGTAATAAAGCAGTTTATTTTGAAAAATTATCAATATCTAATTTGTTTTAATCGAAAATCGGTAAATAATGTTGAGAAATCTCATCAAACTTTTAATATATACTTGAAAGGAAAGAGTAGTTGAGGAACTTAGATAAGATTTCAAAGTATATCTCTCGTCCTCTAACTTTATCGTGCTGTTAAACCTCTTAGCAATAGATTGTTTTGTTGTAACAGCTTTAGTTGATAATCTTGCAACAATTCCTTGTAAATGCATCATATTCCCACCAAATTGTCTAGTTATTAGTCAGATCGATTTCATGTTAGAACCTTGAAATCTTTAACTTTCATTTGATTCCAATTTCAATCAAATAACTCTTAAACTTTTGCTATAAAAGCAGTTTAAAGAAACTTTTTATAATAATTAAACATAAGTAAAAGTCTGGCAACTCTTAAGAAATAAATTTTAATTAAATAAAAAGTTTATTATTTAAACTAACGATTGATACCAAATTCACTCAATTCTCTTCAGTATTTTAGAAGTTATAGGCAATTTAAAGAATCCCTTAATATAAACATATTTTCGAAACAGCGCCATCTAATGGTTGAGAACATTGTTTTTAAGCCAAACGAATAAATTTGAAACCCATCAACCGATTTCATTGAATTTTGTTTAGACTGATAGGGAATATATTCAAATTTTCGAAAATTTATTTAACAAGAGTTGCCACTTCTTTTTAATGTAGTTTTTCTTGTCGGATTTTTATTTTGAAAATTAAAAAAAAAAAAAAAATCTTAAAAAAAGTTTTTGAAAACTTTTCCAAAATTTACATTTTTTTATGTTCTTCTATTTTCAAACGAAAGTTTCAGTTTTTAAAAAAATTTCAGTTTTTAAAGAAAATTTTCGAAAAAGTTTTTGAAAACTTTTCCAAAATTTATATTTTTTTAAGAAATTCTTCAAAAAGTTTCTATTTTCAAAGGAAAATTTCAGTTTTTAAAGAAAATTTTAAAAAACTTCAGTTTTTAAAGAAAATTTTCGGAAAATTTATATTTTTAAGAAAAATTTCAGAAAATTTATAATTTTTAAGATAATTTCCAAAAATTTTCGTAAAATTTCAGAAAATTTATAATTTTTAAGAAAATTTCCAAAAATTGCTTTTCTCAAAGAAAATTTTCCTGAAATTTCTACATATTTTGCAATTGCAATCTTCAAATTTGCTATAAATTTCAATTTTTATAGAAAAATTTAAAAATTTTAAACAAAATTTTTAAAAAAATTTATTATTTATAGAAAGTCCAAAAATTGCTTTTCTCAAAGAAAATTTTCCTGAAATTTCTACATATTTTGCAATTGCAATCTTCAAATTTGCTATAAATTTCAATTTTTATAGAAAAATTTAAAAATTTTAAACAAAATTTTTAAAAAAATTTATTATTTATAGAAAGTCTTCGAACAAATGTCTATTTTTATGGAAAATTTTGGAACAAAATTCTATTTTTATAGAATATTTTCGAAAATGTCTCAATAGAAATGTTCAAAACTTTTTCAAAAATGTATTCATTTTTATAGAAAATTTGTAGTAAAATTCTATTTTTGTAGAAAATTCTCAAAACATTTCTAGTTTTGTAGTAATTTCTGTAAAAATTTCTTCTTTTATAGAAAATTTTCAAAAAAGGTCTATTTTTGTAGAAAATTTTTCAAAAAATTTCTATTTTTTTAGAATATTTTCAAATAAATTTTATTTTTATAGAAAATGATCGAACAGATTTCTATTTTTAAAGAAGAAGTATGAAGTTTAATTTTAATAGAAAATTTATGAAAAATGTATCTTTTTTATAGAAATTTCAAAAATTTCTCTTATTATAGAAAATGTTTGAAAAATTTATACTTTTTATAGAAAATTTTTGAAAAATTTTACTTTTTATAAAATATTTTTGAAAAATTTCTATTTTTATAGATAATTTTTAAAAAATTTCTCCTTTTAAAAAAATTTGTCAAAAATTTTTCAAAAATTTCTCTTTTATAAAAGAAATTTTTCAAAATTTTCTATTTTTATAAAATAAATTCAAAAATTTCTATTTTTATAGAAAATTTTAATACAAAATTCTTTTTTATAAAAAATTTTCGTATAAAATTATTTTTTTATAAAAATTTTTCATACAAATTTCTCCTTTCATAGAAAATGTTTTAAAAAATTTCTCCTTTTATAAAAAATGTTTCAAATTTTTTTCGGAAAATTTCTATTTTTATAAAAAATTTTCTGAAATTATCTCTTTTATATAAATTTTTCACTTTTTATAGAAATTATTCCTTAATTTCTCTATTTTATAGAAATATCTCTTTTTTGTTAAAACATTTTGGAAAATTTATTTTATTTATAGAATTTTTTGGAAAATTTCTCTTTTTCAGAAAAAATTTTTTAAACTTCATATTTTTTTTAGAAAATGTCACCTTTTTGCAGAAATCTTTTCGGAATTTTTTATAGAAATTTTTAAAGAAGTTTTTTCAAATTTTAAATTTTTATAAAAAATTTTCAAAAAAATTAAAATTTTATTTCAATAAATCTTAAAAACCAACAACTACTGCTTTATTATACAGTTATATTTTTACATTTAGTTTTAAAGCTGCAATTCATCAACTATATAACGCTTAATAACAGAACGTTTTAACTCAAAATTAAAAATTTTGAAGTAAAATAATGTTTCAATAATAAAAATGTAAAAAAAAAATCATTTAGTACAGGATTTCTAAATAAATGAAAAGCTTAATTCGAGCTAATTCCTAAAATATCAGAATTTTATAAAATAACTAGAATTTTTATTTCAAAACTTTTTTAAATTTTGAGTTAAGCTGTTCTTTTATTAAGTGAACATTATATACTGTATTTAAATACTATATTTACCCTATATGTAGTTATATTATAATCATTTGTTTTTCTTACTATTAAAATAATAAAAAAATCAAAATTTAATTTATAATTTTGTTTTTTTTTTATAAAAATAAATTTAAAAAAATTAATACAAATCAAACTATTACATATATAATCAATAAAACAAAGAAAATATGTATCATTCATCACTTTATACATAATCAATTGGAAAATATATATATAAAAAAATTATAAATAAATAAAATTTAAATATGTAATTTAAAAACAAAAATAATATTTAACAAAGCAAAACAATGAACTAAAACATATTGTAATGATAATTATTTTTAGTTAATAAGAAGAAAAAAAATCAAATTTACTAAATAAACAACAAAAACAAATCATAAAAACTGAATATATTAAAAGAAATGATAAAGTTAATTCGGCTAAGCTGAATTTTTTTAAATAATAGCCTCCATTTTGTGTAATGTAATACATTTCTATATTTTTTATTAAAATGAGAAATTTTTTAAAATTTTTCTATAAAAAAGAGAAATTTGTAAACAATTTTCTATAAAGAAGAGAAATTTTTTGAAAATTGTTCTATAAAAAGATCATTTTTTGAAAATTTTTCTATAAAAAGATAATTTTTTGAAAAAGTTTCTATAAAGAAGAGAAATTTTTGAAAAATTTTCTATAAAGAAGAGAAATTTTTAAAAAACTTTCTATAAAGAAGAGAAATTTTTAAAAAACTTTCTATAAAGAAGAGAAATTTTTGAAAAATTTTCTATATGAAGAGAAATTTTCGAAAAATTTTCTATAAAAAGAGACATTTTTGAAAAATTGTCTAAAAAAAAGACATTTTTAAAAAATTTTCTAAAAGAGAGACATTTTTAAAAAATATTTTATAAAAAAGAGAAATTTTTGAATTTTTTTTTATAAAAAGAGAAATTTTCTGAAAAAGAGAAATTTTTGAAAAATTTTCTAAAAAAAAGAGAAATTTTTGAAAAATTTTCTAAAAAAAAGAGAAATTTTTTAAATATTCTAAAAAAAAGAGAAATTTTTGAAAATTTTTCTAAAAAAAGAGAAATTTTTGAAAATTTTTCTAAAAAAAGAGAAATTTTTGAAAAATTTTCTAAAAAAAAAGAGAAATTTTTGAGAAATTTTCTATAAAAAAAGAAATTTGTGAAAAATTTTTCTATAAAAAAAGAGAAATTTGTGAAAAATTTTCTATATAAAAAGAGAAATTTGGTAAAAATTTTCCATAAAAAAGAGAAATTTTTTAAAAAATTTCTATAAAAAAAGATAAATTTTTGAAAAATTTTCTATAAAAAAGAGACATTTTTGAAAAATTTTCTATAAAAAAAAAAAATTTTTGAAAATTTTTCTATAAAAAAGAGATATTTTTGAAAAATTTTCTATAAAAAAGAGAAATTTTTGAAAAATTTTCTATAAAAAAAGAGAAATTTTTAAATAATTTTCTATAAAAAAAGAGACATTTTTGAAAATATTTTATAAAAAGAGAATATCTCGAAAAATTTACTATAAAAGAGTGAAATTTTCTATAAAAAGAGAGATTTTTGAAATTTTTTTTTATGCAAAAAGAAATATCTATAAAAAAGAAAATTTTTTGAAAAAATTTCTATAAAAGAGAAATTTTTGAAAATTTGTCTATGAAAAGATAAATTTTTGAACAACTTTCTATTGATAAATTTTCTATAAAAAAGAGAAATTTTTGAAAATTTTTCTATAAAAAGATGATATTTCGAAAAATTTTCTATAAAAAGAGAAATTCTATAAGAAAAGAAATTTTGAAAAATGTTCTCTAAAGAGAAATTTTTGAAGAATTTTCTATAAAAAAAGAAATTTTCAAAAAATTTCTATAAAAAGAGAATCTTTTGAAAAATTGCCTTTCAAAAAATTTTATTGATTCCAAAATTGTTTCGAAAATGTTCTAATTTCAGAGAATTGATTCGAATATTTTTCTGTAAAAAAAGAATTGATTTGAAAATTTTCTATAAATTCAGAATTTATACCAGAATTGTCTATAAAAAGATAATTTATTACAAAATTTATATAAAAAGAGTATTAACTCGATAATTTTCCGAATTGATTCGAAAATGTTCTGCAAAAAGAGAAAAGAGAATTTTCTATAAAAAGAGTATTGATTCCAAAATTTTCATAAAAAAGAATATTAACTCGATAATTTTCAGAATTGATTAAACAGTTTTCTACAAAAAGAGAAATGATTTGAAAATATTCTTTAAAAAGAAAATTGTTTTTAAAATTATACATAAAAAGAGAATTGATTCGAAAATTTTCTATTAAAATATAAAATTTAAAAAAAAAAATCGAAAAAAAGGAAATTTTAAAATTTTTTATAGAAACAGAAATTTTAAAAAATTTTCTTAAAAAAGGAACTTTTGGAATTTTGTATAGAAACAGATATTTAAAAAAAATTTACAAAACAATTTTGAAAAATTTTTCCATAAAAGAAATTTTTTAATTCTTTTTTTTTTAAATAAACTTTTGAACATTTTTCTATAAACAATAAATTTTTGAGCAATTTTCATTAAATAGTCTGTAAAAAGAGTAATTTAAAAAAAAAAAAAAATATTTAGGAAAAAAAATTAAATATAATTTTTGACAAAATTTTAGATATAAAATTTTAAAAAAATTCATTAAAATTTTTTAAAAAAATTAAAAAAAGTCGAAAATTAATAAACTCAATTATTTATGAATGGAGGCTATAAATCCCCACAAATAGCCAATCAATATTAGAATTAATAAATCAATCATATGAAAAACAAAAACAAATTTAAAAAAAAGAAAACAAAAATAAATTTAATAAACTAAATTTATGCAAAACTAAAATATACATATTGAAAAAAAATTAATTTAAAAAAGAGAAAACTGTTCATTAATTTAATTACAAAAACAAAATAAATTTTCTGTAAATAAATTTTAAGTTAAAAATTAAAAATTCAAAAAAAAAAAAAAATTAACGTAAAACAATTAAATAACACACACTATTTAGGATATTTTTATGCTAAAAATAGTTATTAAAGCAAAATGGAAGATTACAAAAATAAAATAAACAAAACAAAAAAAGCCTAAATAATTGTTTAATTATACAAAAAATATATATATTATAGTATAGTATTTAAAATTTAAAGAAGAAGAAAAAAAAAAAGAGAAAAAAATGTCTTTCTTTAGCTTGTAAGTGATACATATATGATGGCTAGTAAGAAAAACCAATCAACAACAACATTTTTTTGAAAATTTAAAATTATAACAAATAAATAACGACACATATTAACAAATATATTAATAAAAAAAAATAAAACATTTTATCAAATGAATACCAAAAACAAAATTATTACAAAACAAATATAATAATAATTTATTTTTCGTTTGTAATTTCGTTTCTTTTTGTTTGAGTTTTTCAAATTCTGTTTTCATTTCTTTTAATTGTTTTTGAATTTGTAAATCGTTCGGAACTATTAATTCTGGGGATTTGAAAGGACTGTACCTTTAAATTGGATCTATTTAGTAAAGTTCTATAGCTCAGTTCCAGAATCCCTGAATATTTTGGTTTGGTAAGTATTTTTGTTGTAATTTATACCTTGACCAGATATACCCAGTGTACTTTACAATTTTTGACGATTCTATTTTTATATTCAATTCATATGGGAGCTAGAACACACCCTTAATTGCCAGTCTGCCAATAGCTCCACTATACACTAGACTATAAACTATAGTAGACAATAGATTAGACTATAGACAAGACAATAGATTAGACTATAGACTAGACTATAGACTATAGACTAGACTATAGACTGACTATAGACTAGACTATAGACTAGACATAGACTAGACTATAGACTAGACTATAGACTAGACTATAGACTAGACTATAGACTAAACTATAGACTAGACTATAGACTAGACTATAGACTAGACTAGACTAGACTATAGACTAGACTAGACTATAGACTATAGACTAGACTATAGACTAGACTATAGACTAGACTATAGACTAGACTAGACTATAGACTAGACTATAGACTAGACTATAGACTAGACTATAGAAGACTATAGACTAGACTATAGACTAGACTATAGACTAGACTATAGACTAGACTATAGACTAGACTATAGACTAGACTATAGACTAGACTATAGATAGACTATAGACTAGACTATAGACTAGACTATAGACTAGACATAGACTACTAGACTATAGACTAGACTATAGACTAGACTATAGACTAGACTATAGACTAGACTATAGACTAGACTATAGACTAGACTATAGACTAGACTATAGACTAGACTATAGACTAGACTATAGACTAGACTATAGACTAGACTATAGACTAGACTATAGACTAGACTATAGGACTAGACTATAGACTAGACTATAGACTAGACTATAGACTAGGACTATAGACTAGACTATAGACTCTAGACTATAGACTAGACTATAGACTAGACTATAGACTAGACTATAGACTAGACTATAGACTAGACTATAGACTAGACTATAGACTAGACTATAGACTAGACTATAGACTAGACTATAGACTAGACTATAGATAGACTATAGACTAGACTATAGACTAGACTATAGACTAGACTTAGACTAGACTATAGACTAGACTATAGACTAGACTATAGACTAGACTATATAGACTAGACTATAGACTAGACTATAGACTAGACTATAGACTAGACTATAGACTAGACTATAGACTAGACTATAGACTAGACTATAGACTAGACTATAGACTAGACTATAGACTAGACTATAGACTAGACTATAGACTAGACTATTGGCTAGACTATAGACTAGACTATAGACTAGACTATAGACTAGACTATTGGCTAGACTATAGACTAGACTATAGACTAGACTATAGACTAGACTATAGACTGGACTATAGACTAGACTATAGACTAGACTATAGACTAGACTATAGACTAGACTATAGACTAGACTATAGACTAGACTATAGACTAGACTATAGACTAGACTATAGACTAGACTATTGGCTAGACTATAGACTAGACTATAGACTAGACTATAGGCTAGACTATAGACTAGACTATAGGCTAGACTATAGACTAGACTAGACTATAGACTAGACTAGACTATAGACTAGACTAGACTATAGACTAGACTAGACTATAGACTAGACTAGACTATAGACTAGACTATAGACTAGACTATAGACTAGACTATAGACTAGACTATAGACTAGACTATAGACTAGACTATAGACTAGACTATAGACTAGACTATAGACTAGACTATAGACTAGACTATAGACTAGACTATAGACTAGACTATAGACTAGACTATAGACTAGACTATAGACTAGACTATAGACTAGACTATAGACTAGACTATAGACTAGACTATAGACTAGACTATAGACTAGACTATAGACTAGAATATAGACTAGACTATAGACTAGACTATAGACTAGACTATAGACTAGACTATAGACTAGACTATAGACTAGACTATAGACTAGACTATAGACTAGACTATAGACTAGACTATAGACTAGACTATAGACTAGACTATAGACTAGACTATAGACTAGACTAGAACTATAGACTAGACTATAGACTAGACTATAGACTAGACTATAGACTAGACTATAGACTAGACTATAGACTAGACTATAGACTAGACTATAGACTAGACTATAGACCTAGACTATAGACTAGACTATAGACTAGACTATAGACTAGACTATAGACTAGACTATAGACTAGACATAGACTAGACTATAGACTAGACTATAGACTAGACTATAGACTAGACTATAGACTAGACTATAGACTAGACTATAGACTATAGACTAGACTAGACTAGACTAGACTAGACTAGACTAGACTATAGACTAGACTATAGACTAGACTATAGACTAGACTAGACTATAGACTAGACTAGACTATAGACTAGACTAGACTATAGACTAGACTAGACTAGACTAGACTATAGACTAGACTAGACTATAGACTAGACTAGACTATAGACTAGACTATAGACTAGACTATAGACTAGACTATAAACTAGACTATAGACTAGACTATAGACTAGACTATAGACTAGACTATAGACTAGACTATAGACTAGACTATAGACTAGACTATAGACTAGACTATAGACTAGACTATAGACTAGACTATAGACTAGACTTTAGACTAGACTATAGAATAGACTATAGACTAGACTATAGACTAGACTATAGAATAGACTATAGACTAGACTATGGAATACACTTTAGTGTCTGGCTTAAAATTTTGTTGGCCTGTGTGATTTTTACTTGCGATCAAAATTAAATTCTGTGATCGAAAATCTCAACTAGTATTCATAAAAGTTTGTTTTCGATTTATATTAAAGATTTGAATTCTAGACAAAATTCCATAACTGTTTTGTTTATTGTTTAGAATCGTAGTTTTATTTATTTCTTTCAAAATTTGTGTGAAAAATTTAGTTTATATATAAAATTTAATTTATTTTTTTTTTGTAATTTTATAATTTTTTATAATAAAATTATATTAGGGAACAAGTAATTTGAATAAAATTATGCATAAATTTTAGAAATATTTAAATAAAATTTTATGCAAAAATATAAAAAATAAAGTAAATTTAATGAGCAATAATACGAAAATATTAAAAATATTCAACAAAAAAAAAAAAAAAAAAAAAACATTTTGGATTGAAGTTCTTTTTTTTAAAATAAGGTACACTATAGGTTCTTATAATTATAGAAAAAATAATTTACCATGATTCAAACTAAATTTTGAATCATGGCAGGAGTTAAATTTGTTTCTTTGAAATAGTCCGAAACAAATATTTTAATCAATAATTTCTATTCCTTCAACAGAATCTTAATTGAAACTTGTCACTCTTGGAAATTTTAATTCTAATTTTAAAACTAAAAGTGATTTCAGTACTCAACAGGTTTTTAATGTGATCCCCCCAATTTTTTGCAATATTTGAGACGTTATAATATGTCTAAGACAAGTTCTATTGTATCATCTAAAAGAATCTCTTTTTTCTTCTCAGTTATATAACTCGAAGAAGGAAGAATATATAATAGAGGTTCAAATTTATTAAAGTCGACAGTTTCGACTTTCCGAGGACATAAAATTTTTTTTAAATATAGGTGTCTTCGCACTATTATAACGTCTCAAATATGGACAAAAAAAGGATTTTTTAAATTTAAGGACACGATATCTCGAAAACTTGTAATGATGGATAAATTCTGAAACCAGATTCTGACTCAAGGCTGCTCAATTTTTTTAAAAAACTGTTTAATAAATTCATTTTTATAATTTTACAATAAATTCATAAAGTGTACCTTATAAATAAATTAAATAAATGTTAATTTATAAAAAAATATATGTATAAAGAAACGTATTAATTTTTTTAAAATAATTTCTTAACATTTTTGTTTTATAAAAGTAGTTTAAAAATTTTGCCTTAAAAGTCAAAAATAAATAAAAATTTACATTAAAAATATAATTATATATAAGAAAAGTCAATTTTAAAACAAGAAAAAAAACAGTTTATTTTATAATAAAAACAAAAAGGAAATAAAATTTTATATTTTAAGTTAACAAAAACAAAATATACTGGAATATTTTGTTAAAACAAATTATTTGATTTTTGTTGCCGTAAAGACTGCTTTATACCAACCAATATTTAAAAACCAAAAAAAAAAAATATTTTTTTTTTAATAAAATACAAAAAAAAAAAAACACAAAAAAAACTAATTTTAGCAATAAAAAGGCCTTGGAAAAGTTTAAATAAAATTGAATTGGAAAGTAGGTTGAACAAAAGTTATTTAAAATAAATATGAGTGTGACTGTTAAAATTTAGTTGAAATTGTAAAAAAAACATATATAAAAGGCAAAAACAAATAATAATTTAATAAATAACTAAGAGTTTCCCATAATAAACTGTCTTAAGTCACTAAACTTTCATGATTTATTTAAAAATAAAGAAAATTTTACGAAAACAATTTAAATTTATTTGTAATTTGTATTTATTTATAACAATTTAAAGAAACTTTAAGCCAATATTTAATAGATACCAACAACAACAAACCCCCTAAAGAAAAACTATTAATTGAATAATTTATTTTTAGGATATTTACATATTTAAAAATTATAAAAAATAAAAACTAGTGTAAAATTATTAACTATATACATATATTTATATAGATTTAACTAAAACTAATGATTTAATTAAAAAAAAACACATTTAAAATTAAGATTTTCAAAACCAACAAAATATATATATAAAAAAAATCAAAACTACCAACAAAAAAAAACATGAGTTTCTGTTTATTTACAAGCCACTAAAAACCATAAAAAATATTAATTTTGGGAACAAACATATTAAAAAGAAAACTATAATTTATTTAATTTAATATTGCAGTTACTAATAGTTACATAGAAATTTAAATAAGACCAAAACAAGAAATAATTTTTATGTTTAAAAATTAATTAATTTTAAACAAAAATCAGTCTTCTGCAATATTTCAAATTGTCCATAGAAGTATTGAAAATTTTTGCTATAAAATATTAAAAAAAAACAAAATATTTAATAATAAATTATATTAAATTTAATTAAACCACAAAACGAGTGAATGAATTTTCAAAAGGAAAACGTTGACAAATTGCAATAAGTTGAGAACAATATCCAAAAAATAATGTTAAAAAAGGAGATAATCGCTAAACAAAACTAAAATAAATACAATATGACAAGCATCAGAAACTTCTAAAAGAATTACGAAAATAATCAAGCTGTTGAATTAAAAATTTAATAAAACAAAACAAGTAAAAGCATTTAGTCAGTAAGTTAAATTAATTAAAGTAAAAAGAAAAAAATCCAAAGTTTCAATTAAGTTGTAATCGTAAGTGCTTTCAGAAAAATATAAACAAAAATAACATAAAACACAAAAAGTGCTTAAGTTTAATGATATGAATTAAAAATAAAACAAAAATTATAAATAAAGGACATTTCCTGAATACAAAGCAAAAGTAAGTTGTTTTATTTAAACCTTTATAAAATAAAACGTTGAGTGTTACATGAAAAAAGGAGAGAGAGAGACTAACAAATAGTTGGCAACAACAAATAGCTTGGCAATACTATAAAGCTGCCACTTTGGGTATTACCAGATGGTTTGTGGAAATGCAATATATGCTTAAAGACAATAAATAAATGGTTACTTGAAATATAATATATGTATTAGTTAGTTAGTTAGTTAGTTAGTTAGTTAGTTAGTTAGTTAGTTAGTTAGTTAGTTAGTTAGTTAGTTAGTTAGTTAGTTAGTAGTTAGTTAGTTAGTTAGTTAGTTAGTTAGTTAGTTAGTTAGTTAGTTAGTTAGTAGTTAGTTAGTTAGTTAGTTAGTAGTTAGTTAGTTAGTTAGTTAGTTAGTTAGTTAGTTAGTTAGTTAGTTAGTTAGTTAGTTAGTTAGTTAGTTAGTTAGTTAGTTAGTTAGTTAGTTAGTTAGTTAGTTAGTTAGTTAGTTAGTTAGTTAGTTAGTAGTTAGTTAGTTAGTTAGTTAGTTAGTTAGTTAGTTAGTTAGTTAGTTAGTTAGTTAGTTAGTTAGTTAGTTAGTTAGTTAGTTAGTTAGTTAGTTAGTTAGTTAGTTAGTTAGTTAGTTAGTTAGTTAGTAGTTAGTTAGTTAGTTAGTTAGTAGTTAGTTAGTTAGTTAGTTAGTTAGTTAGTTAGTTAGTAGTTAGTTAGTTAGTTAGTAGTTAGTTAGTTAGTTAGTTAGTTAGTTAGTTAGTTAGTTAGTTAGTTAGTTAGTTAGTTAGTTAGTTAGTTAGTTAGTTAGTTAGTTAGTAGTTAGTTAGTTAGTAGTTAGTTAGTTAGTTAGTAGTTAGTTAGTTAGTTAGTTAGTTAGTTAGTTAGTTAGTTAGTTAGTTAGTTAGTTAGTTAGTTAGTTAGTTAGTTAGTTAGTAGTTTAGTTAGTTAGTTAGTTAGTTAGTTAGTTAGTAGTTAGTTAGTTAGTTAGTTAGTTAGTTAGTTAGTTAGTTAGTTAGTTAGTTAGTTAGTTAGTTGGCACGACATAGTTCAAATTTCACATATTGCTACACAAAATGTTCTTCATCACATTGAAGTAACCATTACCCGTTATCAACTACCCTGGCAAATTCAACAACACTAATCACAAGGTATTATTTATTTTCTTTTGACAGCAAGTTGAAATTTTTTTAAACATTCTTAAAAAGTTTGGTAATTTTACTAAAAAAAGTGCAGAAATATTATTTAAAATTAAATAAGTTATAAAAAACCTAACATTATTTAGAAATTACAAAACAAAATAGACAAGTAAAAATTAAAAAAAAAAACAGTTGAAAAAATTTAAGAAGAAGGAAGTAAAAATTAATAGCGAACTAGAGAGAAAGAGGTAAGGCCACAATAAAAAAATGAGAGAGAAACGTCATACGAATAAAAAAACAGAATAACAACAACAACTAAAATACAAAAGAAAACACGTAAAAACAAACAACAAACACATACGAAAAGCAATTTAATTAAATTAGCAAAAAAACCCAAATAATTGGAAGAAAATATTGTGCATCTTTGAAAAACAATAATATTTTGAAAACATTTTTTTAAATAACTAAAATCCAGCCTAAATTAAACGTAAATAAAAAGGTAAATAATTATAGAAAAACGAAAAGCAGTTAATTTTCAAGGAACTAGGGGCAACTCCCCGTTTAATTGTTGTATGTACGTGCATACTCTTTTCTATTATACAAAAAATAAAGTTAAAACGAAAAATTGCAGAAGATTCTGGACACGATGAAATGAATAATGAACTTTAACGTGATGCAATTGGTGAAATACAAATGTAAAATTTATAAAATATAATATAGTATAAATTAATCAGGAAACAATATCAAAGTCCAGACTAAATTATCATAATTAAAGTGGTGTCATTGCTATGAGGCGAAAGTGGGCCTGTTTCTTTATTTACTTAACCGCTTGTATTATGATATTTAATTAGTTAATTTGTTTGGGTACATTAACAGGTGTTAATAAAAGTTTGTTCCTGTTTTTTTTCCTCTTTATTAAATATAAAACTATTATTAGAAGTCAGATACATGTGTATTTAATTATTTTTTTAAGTATTTGTTTAATACCACGTCAGTGAATCTTTTGAAATTATTTGACGTGGTCCTGGTGGCGCAACGTTATAATTGGACACTTATTTGTGAATTTAACTACCTAGTAAACGTTTATTTTCGTAATAGTTGGAAATTTATTGGCACGAAATGTTAGTTAAGTAGATGAACAAATTGTAGGTAAATAAGTAAAATGCTTTTTAAAATATTTTAATGTGTTTGGAATGTATGACAATGGTCAATTGTCATGACTATAGTCTTGTGTACAATCTAGACTGTAGCCCAATGTATAGTTTGTAATATAGATTAGTCTATAGCCTCAAATATACTTTAGTCTATAGTCTGGATTATAGTGTAGTCTAAAATCTGGACTATTACTGTAGTAGTCTGTACTTTGGACTTTATTCTAGACTATAGTCATGTCTTTATTCTATTCTCTAGTTATTTTCATGGTATATTATATAGTTTTGTCTATAGCCTGATTTAAAATTATACCGAAATTCTTCTTCAGAATATTGTATATAGTCTAGTCTAAAGTCTGGTCTATAGTATAATCTATATATAGTCATGTCTATAGTCTAGTCTGCAGTAGTGTATATAGTCAAGTTTACAGTATAATATATAGTCTAGTCTTTAGTATAGTTTTCTATTCTAGTCTATAGTCTGTGTAGTCTGTAGTAAAGTCTATAGTCTAGCCTATAATCTAGTATATATTATATTCTAGTTTATAGTCTAGTCTATTGTAGACTATTGTCTATTATAGTCTGAGTCTAGTCTGGTCTATAGTCTAATCTTTAGTTTAGTCTGAAGTCAAGTCTATTGTCATGTCTATAGTCTAGTTCATAGTATACTCTGTAGTCTAGTCTGCAGTCTAATCTATAGTTTAGTCTAGTTCATAGTCTAGTTTGTGGCCAACTCTATAGTCTAGTCTATAACCTATAGTGTAGACTATAATTTATAGTCTAGTCTATATCTATTGTCAAGTCTGGTCTGTAATCTTCATTGTCTCGACTAAAGTCAAGTTTATAATATAGTCTACAGTCGGGACTATAGTCTAGTCTGTAGTCAAGTCTATAGTCAAGCCTATTGTCATGTCTATAGTCTAGTCCATATTCTACTCTGTAGTCTAGTCTGCAGTCTAATCTATAGTTTAGTCTAGTTCATAGTCTAGTTTGTAGTCAACTCTATAGTCTAGTCTCTATGATCTATAGTCTAGACTATAATTTATAGTCTAGTCTATATCTATTGTCAAGTCTGGTTTGTAATCTATTCATTGTCTGCATTAAAGTCAAGTTTATAATATAGTTCACAGTCGGGACTATAGTCAGTTGATAGTTTAAACAGCAATCTAGTCTATAGTCTGGAACATAGCCGATACTGCTATGCAGACTATAATCTAGAATATAGACTCAAATATATTATGTTGTCATCTTCATATAGACTTACTAGTCATTAATAAAAGGTTTATAGAACAATATTTTTAGATTAAATTTAATAATCTATTATTTGCAAAATTTTTTTATATTTTTAAATATTGCATTAGTTCTACAATAATAAAATATTTCTTAATCTAATTGATTTTTGCGTATATGCTTTGTTTTCATTTACTTTGTTGTTATTTTTATTTCTTATCAAAATTTGCTAGTTTTTTTTTTTTTTTTTTTTCAATAAACCTTATCTAATGATTAACGCAAATATAAACGTAAGATTACATATGCACACACAATTATTTTTTTATAAATCGTTATCTTATTTGTTTATGAGCTTAATATAGTTAACGTTTGTATCTAACTCGTCTAAAACTCGTAATAAATTTAAAAGATGAAAACTAATTTTTGCTTTAATTAAGTATAGGCTTATTTTAGATAACTTTCGTATATTATAATAGGAACAATTTACAAATTATTTAACTTGAAAGTTTTTTTTTTTTTGTATCTTTGAATTTATCTAATATTTCACAGCGAATATTTGATTACAAATCCTTTCATAAATTGGATAAAATTCAGGATCTAGGCGAACTTATTTAAACCAGTAAAGACTCATTTGGTTTCATGTACTGATGCCATTGGTAATAAAGATTTTATTAATTTAATAAATAAATACAGGACAATATTTATAAAATTAAAAACTCATCACTACGTAGATAATGTTAAATATTCATAAATATTTCAAATATAAATGTTCTATATTTCTGTTCTTAGACCTATTTGCCACTTGTTATATGGTTAACACTAAAAAACAAGTTTCTGTTAGTTTATAAGGTTTCTTTGTCTATGTTTTTGGTTTACATTAGTTAGATGTAAACATTGGTTGTTACAATTTAGATTAAAATTTTTGTTAATTTATCGTTTTTTTTTTTTTTATTTCAAAATTGTAGTCATATTTTTAGTTTATATTTGGTGTAATCTTTAACAAATTTGTGATTTTGTTTTGTATTTTATTTATATTATTCTTTTTTAGTATTATTTTTCTATAACAACTACTTAACCTTAATAGTGGTACATTCAAAGCTGAATAAGTACAATATTACAAAATTCATTTGTACAAAATGTAATTTTCATTTCGCATGCCTGATTTACATTTAGATGATTACCCAGCTGTACGGGGAGACTATTTTCAAAAAAAAGTTTATTAATCATTTAAAGAAACATACTGTTTGAAGTCACTTAGTAAAAGAATAATCTATTGTGTAGTCGACACTATGGAGTACTTTATAGTCAATACTATCGTCTATTCTATTGTCGATATATTAGTATATTGTCTAGTCCAGACTATAGTATGTTGTATAGTCTACTCAAAAGTCGAGAGTATAGCCTATAATAAACACTATACTATCGACTACAATCTATTCCATATTCGATACTATGTATCGAATAATATTTGCATTTACTATAGATTAATCTATAGTCGGGACTATAGACTAGTCTATAGTCCAGACTATAGACTAATATAAAATCGAGAATATAGACTAATATATAGTCGAGACTATAGACTAATACATATATAGTCAAGAGTATAGACGAATCAATAGTCAAGATATAGTCTAATCTACAGTCGAGACTATAGACTAATCTATAGTCTAGACTATAGACTAATCTATAGTCTAGACTATAGACTAATCTATAGTCTAGACTATAGACTAATCTATAGTCTAGACTATAGACTAATCTATAGTTTAGACTATAGACTAATCTATAGTTTAGACTATAGACTAATCTATAGTCGAGAGAATAGACTAATCTATAGTCGAGAGTATAGACTAATCTATAGTCGAGAGTATAGACTAATCTATAGTCGAGACTATAGACTAATCTATAGTCGAGACTATAGACTTATCTACAGTCTAGACTATAAACTAATCTATAGTCGAGATTATAGACTACACTAATATATAGTCGAGAGTATAAACTAATCTTTAGACGAGACTATAAAAAGAGAATCTTGTCATCTTCAAAACTGTAGGGTACATCTAAATGTATCTGTAAGAACATGTACTTGCATTTATCAATATTTCCTTTTCGTCACTAATACCAATTTGAAATTATGCAATTACATATTCTATGCTTTTTTTCTAGTTCTTTAATTCTTACAGTTTAATATTACCCCAGATAAATATGTCAACCGATACACCATTAGCAACGGCACCAGAACTGCCAACGACTACAAGTCATAATACAGCAGAGGGTGAAGCATGGAATGCCGCATTCAATGACAACAATGAAACCAATAGTACAACAACAGCAGTAGCAGATACAGCAGAAATAAACTCTTCTATACAGGCTCCAACAATTAATGAGAAAATGTTACCATCGGCAACAACAACCACCACCAGCACACCATCATCGACGGCATATTCATTTTCGGGTTCTGCTTTGGGTAGTGAAGCCATTAATATAAACAAAGATACTACGGATACAAATAATTCGAGTAATAAAACTGCTGGCGGTGATAAGGAGGATGATAAAAATGAAGAATCTATGTTTGAGTGTAATATTTGCTTGGACACAGCTAAAGATGCTGTGGTTAGTATGTGTGGTCATCTATTCTGTTGGCCATGTCTGCATCAATGGCTAGAGACTAGACCTAGTCGTAAATTGTGTCCTGTATGCAAAGCCGCCATAGGCAAGGATAAAGTTATACCCTTATATGGACGTAATAGTACTAAACAGGAAGATCCCAGGTAGCTTATAAAGTTTAATATACATTTGTTTATTTTTCAATAATATTTTTTACTTATTTACTTAGAAATAAAGTACCACCACGTCCAGCTGGCCAACGTACTGAACCAGAGCCACAGCAAGGTTTTCAAGGCTTTAGTTTTGGCGATGGTTTTCATATGTCTTTTGGTATTGGAGCTTTTCCATTTGGTTATTTTGCATCATCTTTAAATTTCGGTGAACCACGTCCAGCACGTAAGTTATTTATTTCTCTCATTTTTCCTACTTTTGGCTATTTTATATTGATCTATGTCTTTGTTTAATATTTTTAGCTGCTAACCGTGGCACTACCCAATATGAGGATGAACAGCAACTTTCCAAATTATTTTTATATTTGGCCTTTTTGTGCATTGCCTGGTTATTGTTTGCATAGCCAAATTTTTATCTATTTTAAAAAACAAACCAACCAACCAATTAATTAATTAATTAATAACAACCAACAAACAAATCAAAAATATACCACACTATTCATAGCAATTAATTAATATACGAGTATTCTCTATTAATTGTTTGTTTGTTAGTTATTTACATCTTTTATCAGTGGTTTGTTTGTTAAATCTATGTAAACAACTCCAAAAATGTTTGCTCCTGTTTTCTTAACTATTTTTGGTATTATTATCTTTTTAGTTAAATATATATACAATGTAAATGATTTTATTTTATGCTATTGGGAAAAATTATTTTGTATACGCTCATAAATATTAAAATTAAACTTATAATTCCTTTATTTAGTTTTACTTACTTTCCCTTTTTTGTTTTAAATCAAGCATTTTTACATTTGTCTATATATAAAACAAATCCTATTGAATTCTTAAAAAATTTGGTGTTTGTTTTATATAATTTCACAAGATATTTTAATGTCGGCTTGCAAATAACGTTTATTTTTTTTTTTTTTCATTTTAAATAAAATTAATGAAAAATATACATACATACATTACTGGTTGTTTATCCAAATAAAAATATTCAAATAAAGACATAATTACAAGTAAATATATATAAAAAAGTATTATTATAAATTTTGTTTAAGAAGTCCATTCTATAGTCGAGATTGTAGTAAATTTCGTAGAAGGAATTATAATCAAAACTATTCTGTAGTCTCCTCTATAATCGGAACTTCAGTCTACTTCATAGTAAGACTCTCTAGCACGTCAATTATATTATTTATAAATTTATTATAATTATAGTATAATCTATAGCAGATATTTTTTGTATATATTCTTTAGAGACTTTAGTCTATTATACAGAGGGGACTTTAATGTAACCTATAGTCGAGATTTAGGCTATTCTATAGTTTATTTTCTTGTCCATACTTAATTCATACAGTCGACGCTTTAGTCTATGTAATAGTTGAAACTCTAGTGTATTTTATAATAAAGACTTTATTTAGTCTGCATTATAGTCAAGACTATTATATTCTATAGTCTAGACTTTAGTTTATTCTACAGTGGAGACAATTAGTCTAATTTATAATTGAAACGTTAGTCTATTTTATATCCGGGACTTTAATCACACTATAGTCGAGGCTCTATAATCTAGGCAATTCTAGTCTATACTCAACACATTTGTTTTTTGTATGTCTTGACTTTGATCTATTCCATAGTCGAGAATTTAGTGCATTCTTAAAAAAAAAAGGCTCGCATCCATTTTATTAGCTATTCCATAAATTTTTTTTAATTAATTACATAAATAAATATTTTCATTAGCAAGAAAGATAACGGTCATCTTTATTCTATTACAAAATATTTACCATTGACATTTGAAATACAACCCTGTCACAGCTGTTCCCTTAAAAAAAAAATAATAAAAAATAGTTTGTTTTTCGTTTTGTTTACAATCGAACATAAAAATGACCATTAAATTATTTTTGCCCGAAAATTTATTTTATATTAAAAAAAGTTGTGATATTTATGGTGAAATAAAAATTGGTGAACAGAATTGCATCTCTTATTACATTATATGTGCAGTGGACATTAAAAAACCCTCGAAAAACGATGAGGACATTGAAGATTATGAAAGAGCACAACAAATTTCCAATGAAATGCGGCATTTAGGTCATATTGCCAATGCCACCGAATGGTCTCAATTGCATCACAAAGATGTGGCTTTAGTTTTTGTTTATGATGCTGAAACACCAAATATTTATCTAAATAAATTAAGTATTAAAACGGCACAAAAAGATAAAATCAATGTCTTCCTTTATAGTGAAAAATCCATATTAAAGTTACAAGACTTAAATGAAAGTGTTAGTAATGTGGTATATGATAAGGAGGATAATGCCAAAGTTGATGCAGATGTTTGTCCTGACGATGATATGCACATGTTGTATCAATTGCTGCAAACAAAAGATAAATTTAAACTTGAGTGTGATGTGGATGAAGTCGATGAAACTTTTAAACGTGTGACAAGTTATGTTTTAACTTTACCCTTTGATATTTTTATGTGGACATTTGGCTTGTTTATGACTAAGGCTCCATTTAGATTTGTGTTCCAGTACTCCGTTATGTATGATTATTATAAGGAATGGTTAAAATTTAAGAAATCTGGGTAAGTGATCTTAAGTACATCTATCTCTCTATATATGTATATAAAAATTTATATGAATTACTTGTTTGTTAGACGGCTAAACCGATGTTCTTGAAATTTTCACAGTGCTACTTTTTATTTTTAAATAGCAAGTAGGTTAGGAGCCACGCCCACTTACTAAATTAATATTAAAAGCCGTTTAATCGGAAACTGAAACAACTAGAGTCCTCAAATTTTGCACGTACAATATTACTTGTTTGAGTGCTCAATATGACAAATTTGGACAAAAATTGGTATACTAGCAATAGTGGGCGTGGGACATCCCATTTAAAAAAATATTAAATTAGCATATCTGAAAAAATATAACAGAGTTCTAAAATTTTGTCCGAGCCGCTATGGTATTAATATTAACATTTGAGAAAAATATGGACGGACTAAAAGTAGGGGCACGATACCTCCCATATGAATTAAATAAAAAAATCCTATATCTGGAAAACTATTGGGTTGTGTTGTTGGTTTATGGGCGAATTATCATTAGCGCACATAGCTCCTTTTACACCTTTCATAGTGAGAGTTTTAAAATATTGTACAAATACAAGTACTTGTATATATGGATATTGCCTACTAAAAAAGTAAGTAAGAAAAAGGAAAGGTTTTTTTATCTATATAGTTTTTGGGCTTAGCTAGTATGTATATAATATAGTAATTGTGTTGTGAATGTTTTACTAAATTTTAATTACGCACTATAGAATAGGTATACTGTAGACTAGATTATAGAAAAAATTATGATCTGTACGATAGATTATACTGTAGTCTAGACTAGAGTATTAAATAGTCTATAGTAAGGACTGTAGAATAGACTATAGCCTAAACTATATAATAAACTATAGTCTGGACTATAAAGCAGACTATATATCGGACTATATATACGTATATATTATACAGTAGACTATAGAACAGTTTATAGTATGAAATTTGTTTTATTTTGCTATAAAATAGATTAAGAATAGACTATAGTCTGAACTACAGAACTGGACTATAAAGCAGACTATATTCCGGACTATATATACGTATATATTATACAGTAGACTATAGAATAGTTTATAGTCTGAAATATATCTTATTTTGCTATAAAATAGATTATGGTCTAGACTATAGAATAGACTATAGTCTGAACTACAGAACTATTTCTGGATTATAAAATAGAATATAGCCTGGACTATAGAATAGACTATAGTGTGGACTCTAGAATAGACTATAAAGTGGACTATCTTCTGGACTATAGAATAGACTATAGTCCTGACTATTGAATATACTATAGTATGAACTATAGGATAGACTAAAGTCTGAAATACAGAACTATTTCTGGACTATAAAATAGAATATAGCCTGGACTATACTGTTAAATATCCACTTAAATAAAATATATCTCATTTCAGAAAACGAAAATATAACATTGCCCTCGATATCCTACTGGGCCTATGCGTCAATATATTATTGATATTATATATAGAAAATCCTGGTGACTATATAATAACAGCTTCTAATGTAAATTATTTCTAAAATTTTTGAAACAACTAACCCTATTAACAACATTTCTTTCCGTAGTCAGTAGTAACCAACTTCCGTTTACTGTTACAATCGTTGCAAGGATCTCCTGTAGGTTTAAAATTAAATGTACAATTAAATAAATTTTTATTGGATTGTTTTGGTTATCATGTCGAATTATGGGCTACATTTTTAGGTAATTATTAAAAATTAATTACTAATATAAATAAAACCGTTAAAAATGTCTAAATTTTTGCAGTTATAATAGAACCTTGCATTAGGCAACTACTTACACCTATAATACTGTTGGGTTTTATAGGCTTTTCGTATCAGTTGGCGCTTTTAACAGATTTAATATCGGTTATGGGTTTGCATGCTCATTGTTTTAGTATTTATGCTGCAGTGTAAGTATTATGTGTTTAAATTTGTTATTTTCTTAGTAAAATTAAACAAATTTTAATTACAGATTATATAAAGTAGAGATTAAGGGCTTGCAGGTGTTGTGGAAAGTAGTTTTGGGCAAGCGTAAAAATGTTTTGAAAAGTATGTATTAATTTTTTTATATATATTTAATAATAGCATTTTTTTGTCTATAGATCGTGTAGAGTCCCATAATTATAAAAATAGACAATTGTATTTGGCAACGGTATTTTTTACCTCCTTGCTCTTCCTTTTTCCTACAGTATTAACTTATTACGTTGTATTTACATCGGTAAGTTATAGGAAATATAATTTTATGTTCATAACATATTATTTATTTTTTTTTTATTTTAGTTACGTTTGTGCATTATTTTAGTTAATTATTTACTGAAACATATACGTCGTAATATTTTGGAATTTCCTATGGAAATGTTATTACGCTGGTGTATGGGAAATTTCTACGATACAGGTAATTATAACCAAAATTATTTTTAATGTTTTTATGAATTATATTTATTTTAATTTTATTTGTTATTTTTTCTTAAGATTCTTTACAATTAGAGTTTGTACATCATACACCATCGCCTTTATTACAATCGGGTGCGCAAATACAAATGTGTGTTTTCAAATTATGTGTTCACTCATCATCGTTAGGTCGGGTATTTTCATGTCATAGTGGAATCCTGCAAGAGTTAGTAGCCAAAGAAGAAAACTCAATTAAAAGTGTATGCCAAAGAATATTACAAGGAACTTTTTAAGAAAATAGAGAAAAGCTGAAAATAGTAGTGTTAGTGCATAATTTCTAGTAAAAATGGTACTATATTGACAAAGACAATCAGTTTTTGTTACTCAATAAAAGAACAAATAAATAGAAAATTAAAATCTATTGAAAAGATTGTTAGATTTACAGTTTAAAAACTAAATTTGAAAATCTTTTCTGTCTAACTTGTAACGGTTTTTATTGCCATTTTAAAAAATATATTTCGCAAATTAAAAATATATTATTTAAAATAAAAAAAGCATGCTTGACAACGACACAGTATTTATACAACAAAAAAAGTACTAAAAACTAAATAAACTTTTAACTTACTGTTCACATACAAAAAGTGTTTTTTGTTTTAAAGTTGTTATAGAAAAATTTGTTTAAAAAACGAAAACGTTTTTCTTTTTTTTCGATTATTTTTCTATAAGAAATATTTTTTGTTTTGTTTTCTCTTGAGTTAAGTTAATTTAAAGTAAATTTAAACTATAAAGTTTTATATTGATATAAATCCTTAGATGAGAAATTATAATTAGAAAACAATATTATATTAAAACTATACCCTCGTTCGATTAGCATCACCACCAAGTTTTTCAACGAGCTGAAATAGAGAAAGGAGAAAATAAGTCAATTAATGAAATTTAAGAATAAATTGTACTTTTTATTAGAAACATATAAATCCATTAAATAACTTAAGTCCTAAATGTTACTCTAAATAGGTCTATATGGTCCTACATAGACTATACACGGGATTGTGTAATAAAAAAAATTTAATTTATATAATATGCCTAGTGGGCCACTTTTGTTAAGCAAAACTGGCGCTGTGTGATAAACCAAACGTAATGTTACGGTGCCCACATTTTTTTATTTCAATTTCTTTATTCCAATTACCTATATAGGCTAGGTAATTTATCAGACTTTATCGGTTATAAAGTTCTACTTATGAATATTTTACTTGTTACTTATTTATACCGCACATTCCCCAAAGGTTTAAACAAAAACAACCCTGTGTTAATACTAATCAATATTTTCCCCCACTTTCTTTAATCTATTACAAAACTTGACACTGACATTTGTCAAACTTGACAATTCAACGAAAAATAAGGGGACTAAAGAAGAAACGAAAAAATTCGTGCAGAATTTCTGAAACACGGCCGTAAAAAGCAACTTTTAAGAGATTTTCAAGTTTTTAAAAGAAAATAACAAAATAAAAAATGTCCGGATACATTGCCAGAAAAGGTCCCATGGTTTTCTGTAAGTATTTAAATGAATATAAAGATTTTGCTGAGTTTAGAAAAAAGAATTTAGCAAAATTATTGAACTTCTGTATGATTACGTAAACAATGGAAAACACTTAATAAACTATTGATAACAATTACAGCCAGCTTGGGCAAATGGGCTTATAACTTGTCTGGATTCAATCAATACGGTAAGTTAAGTAAAATTTATATAAAATTTAAATTCGCTTTTAGGGCAAGAGAATTATAAGTTAAAAGCACAAAAACCTAACCTCACTATTATTTGTTTTGTAGGTTTGCACCGTGATGATTGCTTGTACGAAAACGAAGATGTCAAGGAAGCAATCCGTCGTCTTCCCCGTAACTTGTATGATGAACGTAACTACCGTATTATGCGCGCTTTGCACTTGTCTATGACCAAAACTGTTTTGCCCAAAGAGCAATGGACCAAATACGAAGAAGATGTTAAATACTTGGAGCCCTATTTGAAGGAAGTCATTAGAGAACGTGAAGAACGTCAAGAATGGAACAACAATCACTAAATGGCCAAAAAAGGCTTGTGATGTACAAGTTTATTTTGTAATTATTAAACTATTTTCTTTTAAAATCGCTATTAGGAAAAATTCTTTACCGGAGATGCTAATATAAACTAATTTAACAATAAAAAAGGTTTAAACAAAAGCATCTTTTTAAAAAGAAAACTTGTTTTATTAATTTGACTTACCTTTTGCATAAATGGTGTATTGATGAGTGAACCCAAAATGGGTACACGGCTTAGGAAACTTATGGCCACTGGGAAGAAACCGCTAAACAAGGCAAAGAAACCATAGGATTCTATAACCATGCCTATGATGGGAAAACCGCATAGAACCACAAAAATGCCACCGAAGAATGCTATAGAACCTTTAATTTTATGACGTTGGAAAAAGAAACGAAATGTGCGTTCCAAACCGATAACACAACCCAAGCCAGATAAGAAAAGAATCTAAAACAACAAAGAAAACGTATTACACACAATATAATAACTAAAATCCAGTGACATTGACATTTGAACTCATTTAAAATAGTGAAATTTTAATGACCAAATTACACTAACAAATACTTACATTTCCTATGGCCAGTAAACCTTTGTCGAATAGAAATAGTACACCCAGGAATAGAAAACCTATGCCCATGCCCGATAAACCAATACCAATTTCTAAAAATAAATTTTAAACAAAATGTAAACAATTTGTTTTTTGTGGTTCGAAAAAAAAAATTGCAAATTGTTTGCGAGTTAATACTGCTTACTGCAACTTACTTTGTAAATCTGTTACTTCAATCATTTTGAAAAGTATATTATTGTGGGGTTTTTTATTTAAAAACTTATTATATTTTATTAATTTTAGAGAAAAACTGTACAGAAAGTTAACAATTCCACGTAAACGAAAAACAAAAAATTCTTAAATCTCTTCTGTTGTTAAATTTTTTTGGTGTAACCAGCTGTTTGTGACATTTAGGATTTTTGTGTAAATACGGCCATTTTAACAGAGTGATACATATAGATAGATGGTTTTTGTGATATAAACGTCAATTTAATAATTATAACGGTTTTTTTCAACGCTTTTGGAAATGTGTTATTGTTTGCAATTGCGACCACAATCGACAAACCACACAAAAGAGAGTGAAGTCATTTATAATTACGCGATATGTGGGAGCAAGTTATGTATGAATTAATTTAAAGGCCCAAATAGACTACACAAGCGGCATATCAAACATACTTTTTTCATTCGCACACACATTACACAAACATTGCTCGTACAAGCACCAATCTTTTCACGTTTCTGTGGACTTTCAAAGATACAGATGTCAATTTTTCTTAGAAATGTAATTTTTTTCTAAATTTTGTTATTATTGAATATAAACAATACAAATAGTTTGACAAGAATTCAATATGTTTGTGTAAAAATCAAAATTTTTTAATTTTTGTACAAACAAACAGCAAGCATTTGTACAAACACGAAACACCCTTATACACTACACAACAGGCTTGCGCAAACGTAAAATATTGGTATGTTTGTCAAGCCGCTTGTGTAGTCTATTTGGGCCTTAAGTGTTTATTATGTGCGCTACTTTTATTGTTGTTTTTCAATTCCCTTAAATAAAATAGACTTTCTTTATTTTGTAAAGGAGATTTTAAAATTAAAAACAGTTTATTAGCAATGACTATGAGTTTTTCAAAGTATTATTAAAAATATGTGTACTTTTTTCTTTTCTGGTATTTTGTAAATATAATTTATACAAATTTTAATATAAATTTAGAGATAAAATTGTTAACAGTTTAAAAATTACGGCATGTTTACGATTTGCTTAAAATTCACGTCTATGATATTTATCCGGATCATAGTAGGAAGTGACTACGACACGCTCACTAAATTTGCGACCCGTTAAGGCCTGTTGAGCCTTTTGACAATCGATAACCGAATTGAATTCCACAAATACTTTGCCCAATCCGGGGACATCAACATCATCAATGGGTCGTGGTATTTCGACACTGCGTACCACACCATATTTATTGCATTCCTCTTTAATGTCTTCAAGAATTTCTTCGTATTCCTCTTCGTCACGTAACTCATCAGCAGTGACCATATTGAGGAGACATAAAACTTCGGTAGGTGGACCGGTTGTTATGACAGTGGATAAGCCAGGAACCTGAGAAGTAAGAAAGTGAGTAAGAAAGTAAGCTGCTAACTTTTTTGTGTGTAAATTCCTAGCTCGTTAGACAGTAGTTAGATTTTTATTATGAATAAGGCCATTATGGACCATAACTAACCTGTATTGTTACAGGAGCTGCTGCTGTGGCATTGTTTTGTGCATTCTTAGCACCCACACTGGCTCTTTGTACTATTAACTTTTTATCACCCAATTGCATGCCATTAAGACCAGCTATAGCCTAAACAAAAATAAGAACAAAACATTTAAATCCAAATTTCTTTACATTGGTACTTTATATCCGAAATTACCTGATCCGTTATGCTTAAATCAACATATTCACAGAAAGCATAACCTTTACTTAGACCAGTGGCAGTGTCCTTGACCAGATTAAAGGCTCTTAGTTGGCCAAATGATAACAAAAGCTCCTTAACCTAAACACGTAAAACAAACAAATCTTTATCAGAAATTAAGAACTTTTTAAATATTTCGATAAAACAAAAATGTATTGCAAACTAATAAAAAAAAGTCTAAACATTTTTGTTTCATTTCGATTCTGCTGGTTAGTCGGTTAGTAGTAAATACTTAACCCCTTGATTTCTTAGCAGAAATTTGAAAGTATGTAGTGTTTTTATTTAGAGAAATTAACTTGCCTTTTTATGTCAAAGAAATTTCTTTTGCTCAATTACAGAAACTAATAGTGTTTTTGTTCATTTTAGCAAAATGTGTTTTAAAGCAAATGTTTTGTTTTAAGAGGAGGTTTTTCAATAACGTTTTCCTATAGTTAACGTTAACAATAATAATTCTATCAATTACAGTAGTAGTTGTCACGTTACATTTATGGTTTAAAGGAGCAGTACGGCTCAAACAACTAATCTATAATTATACAAGTGGAGAAAAAACAATAAGTATAATGTTATAAAACAATTTTTAAACTATAAGCTGGAAAAAAGAAAATTTCGCTGAAATTTGAAAAAAATAACAATAAAAAGTTTTTTTTTTTGCGCTGAAAACAATATAAAGCTGAAAAACAAAAATAGTTTGTGTTTAAAATATGTACCTCAAATTAGAGGTAACTGTGGATAAGAATTTTATAATTAAATTTATTTTAGATTTTCATTTTAGCTTTGAAGCTTTAACTTTAACAGCCAATAACTACTATGGAAAAGTAGTCAAGCTGTTAAAGCTGAAAATAGAATGTGTTTTTTATTCAATTCACATAATGGGTTCCAAAACTGACGGTTTGTCAATTAATCTTTTAAAAATGTCCTTAAACATTAATTAGGCTGGCATGTTCAACATATCTATACGATGGTTTTAAAATATTTTATGGTGCTTCATCTGACCTTCAAAATGTAAATCGTTACAGTGCATTTGAACAATGTACGTTGTGGCAACCTAAAATGTATAAAACGAACTATAAAAAGCAGAAACTTACCTGATCATCATTTAAATAGTTGGGTAAACCACCAATGAATATTTTATGCGGAGAATCCGGCACAACAGTTGATATAACACTTGGAGATACTGAAAGTTTCAGAAAATCTTTAATAACACATCATGGTATACGCATTAATAAACTTACCAACTGCCGGCTTAACACTTGGTGTATCATTCATACCAGGCATTGGTTGATAATCATGAGGCCGACGTATTTTCAAACTTTGCCCTTTAAAGTTTATGCCATCGAAAGCCATAGCCTGAGTGGTCTCATCGATTGAACGAAACTCCAAAAAGGCGAAATTTTTATCCAAATTTATTTGACATGCCAATACGGGATTACCGTCCGCCTGTGCTAGACCCACCAAATGCATTTGTTGATTAAAGAAATCCATCATTTCATCTTCGGTCACACCAAAGGGTATATTGCCAACATATAAACGTCTAGCCTGGCGAGTGATGGTGGATCCAACTACTGGTACAGCAGCTTGTGGTATATCGGGTATAACACTAGCCGGTATTTGTCCAGAAGCTTGCATAGCTTTATATTGCATGGGTGTGATGTGTTCGAAACCGGGTGGTGGTACATCCCAATAGAGGGAAGGTTTGCGGCGATATGATGATTTATGATAGTGACGTTCTCGCGAACGATCACGATCTCTTGATTTTCCATGGCTGCGATGGTGATGTTCCCGTGAGTGGGGAGAGCGAGATCGTGAACGAGATCTGGTACGGTGGCGGCGTCGTTCTGTGAAAAACATGTATCTTTTTAATTAATTTTATTACAATTATTTCTTTTAAATTATTTTAATTATTGCTAAAATCAAAAATTTCTTTCCGAAATAACCATTCACGGATGAAAGGTACATATCCTACCTTTATATCTATACAAAAATTTTTGCAAGTGTCTTAAAAACTGCCACCCTCACTTACCGTCATAACCCATTACGAATGATGTTTAAAACACAGTTTTGTAAGTGTTTTTCTTAATTTTCTACTTTATTTAATATTCAAAGTAAGCCAGCTACTTTTATTTAAAGTATTTATAAAATTTTTGCAATTTTAAACAAGTTTTTCACTAATTTTTAATAAATTTTAAAAATGTTATACACTTCCTTGAATGTTTTTCTGTGAAAAAATATAACAACAAATATGGCTGACAAAGTTGACAAGATATTGTAATAGATTATGTAAAGCTAATTTGTTTATGAAACACCCGGTACTGTTTATTACCAGCAAAAGTCTATTGTTGGTTACTCTTATAGAATAACCGATTAATTACTAGCAAACCCCACATAAAACAAGGATAAAATAAGAGATGAGTTCTTGATTATAAAAGTTATTCTGAAATATTTTAAAGCAATAAAATTACTAATATTATTAAAAACAAATAAAAACACTATTTCCAAAAAAAATACATCTCTAAATATACGTTTTATTATCGAGTACCTAGAAAAATAATTTCAAATACTGAATACTCAAGTACCTCATATATTTTCAACCCTAACTGCAAGCGGCGCTAAATCTTGTCAAAACTAAAAAAAATTTTCCTTGCGTAGTCCGTAAATTTTTGCAATTTTTTATTAAAAATAATTGCAGAAATATATAAAACTGTTTTAGATTTGTTTTAAACAATAAATTATATCAAGTTTTAACAAAAATGGGTTCAGATGGTAAGTATTGGGAAGAGTAAAATGACGATTTATTACTGCGAAAAATTGTGTACACTCACACTCGACAAAATGCATCGCCACCACCACCACGCTATGCTTGGCAAATAAACAAATTTTGTGTAATTTTAACATTTACAGACCGTGATAGACGCCGCCACAGATCTAGATCACGTTCTCGTGATAGGCGTCGTTCCCGTTCACGTGATCGTGAGCGTCGTGGACGTGATGTGCCCGGTGTAGATTTTAGAGGTTCCGGGGCACGCATTAAGGGTACCAGACGTCGCAAGCCTTCTCTGTACTGGGATGTACCGCCACCAGGTTTTGAACACATCACTCCTTTGCAATACAAAGCTATGCAAGCTTCTGGTCAAATACCAGCAAACACTGTACCCGACATACCACAGGCTGCTGTGCCTGTGGTGGGCTCGACTATCACCCGCCAGGCCAGACGTTTGTATGTGGGCAATATTCCCTTCGGTGTGACTGAAGATGAAATGATGGAGTTCTTTAACCAGCAAATGCATTTGACTGGTCTAGCGCAAGCGGCCGGTAATCCCGTCTTGGCCTGTCAAATTAATTTGGATAAAAATTTCGCTTTTCTGGAGTTTCGTTCGACCGATGAGACCACACAGGCCATGGCTTTTGATGGCATCAATTTTAAGGGTCAAAGTTTGAAAATTCGCCGTCCTCATGATTATCAACCCATGCCGGGAGTGGTGGATAGTTCACCTATACCACAACCAGTTAGTAAGTGTCAAATTTGCAAAAACTTTTATTGTTATTTAATAACTAATTGTTTGTTTTTCTCTTTGCAGCTAATGGTGTCATTTCCACTGTGGTACCAGATTCACCTCATAAAATCTTTATAGGTGGTCTACCCAATTATCTTAACGAAGAACAGGTATTTACTACACTTAAATTTAAAGCTTTTAATACATTTTTGTAATCGTATCTGGACACTAAGAATAATTTTTGATTATAAACGTTTTAAGGGATTATGTGTCTTAAAAACTGTGATCACTATCTGCATATAGCGAACAATAGCAGTTAACCTTAAAAAGTAGAAAATTGGGAAATTATATCATTTAAGGGTGTTGTGCCGATTCTTATTTGTCACCACCAAAATATGAAACGTGTTAAAATATCGGACCAACTATTTTTATTTACTTTTCTTACCGATTCAAAATTTTTAGATTTCTTGGCCATATAGTCTAAACAATATTGGGAAATATTTCAATGTATTTTAACGTTTAGGTCTTATTGGGAAATAATTTGGTGAAATTTCAATATCTTACGAGATTACATACACGAGATTAACGACTAGATCTTTCTCGAAATGTATAAGTACTAGGGTGATCGATTATTCGACATTTTCCAAAAACCGGTTTTCGAATAGTTCGAATAGTTGACATTTTAAAAAAACCGGTTGATATTTTTCAAATTCAGAAAAAACCGGTTAACCGGTTTTTCATTATAAATAAAAAAATATATTTTAATTTGAAAAACTTAATGTTAATGTTTAAATTTGATTAATAAAACATGGTCCGAAATGATTTTTAACAGTTTAAAAGATTATAACTTAAGATCTAGTCGTCTGATTTACATTATTTCTTTAATATAAAAAAATTAGGAAAAAAGTGGGACACTTCTGTTAAACATAAGGTACTATGTAATCCTAGCTATTTTAAAAGCCCTGTTTAGGATATTTGTATAGGCATTCCAACACTTCCATAAAATTTCAGCCGTAAATTAATTATTGTAATTGGAATATAATCTTAAAATTGATAAAATTTTATCAAATAGTTATTAATTTTACAAATAAATTTTTTTAATTAATTAGGAAAATCAAGAAAGTTTAACCAAAGGAGCTGTAGAAAAATATACGCTAGTTCCTCGACTCGAATATTTTTAAAATTTAGACGGGCTGTATTATTATTTACTTAAAAATTTCATTTAAATAATCTTTGAATACAATGCAAATAAAGGTATTCGAAACCGGGTTTTAAAAAGTGAAAAAACCGGGTTATTCGATATTCGAAAAATCAACATTAAGAAAAAACCGACACTGGTAAAGCAGAAAAAACCGGTTTTAAAACCGGTTGAAAAATCGATTCGATCACCCTAATAAGTACCCATGAACAATATTTCTATTCCTTTGTGGTATAATTACACTCAATTATAATATGCTGCAATATATTATAATCATAATATAATATAAAACATTATAATGGGTTTTGATTAATTATAATCGCATTATAATAAATTATAATCGCATTATAATAAATTATAATCGCATTATAATAAATTATAATCGCATTATAATAAATTATAATCCATTATAATAGAACTATAATGGGTTTTGATCAATTATAATTTGTTATGATTTATTATATATATGTTATAATGTGTTATAACTTTGGTTTTTTGTAACAATTTATTATTATCACATTATAATGAGCTACAATTCATTATAATATAATTATAATACCTTATTATGTATGATTACTACATTATAATGTATAATAATATATTATAATTGCATTCTAATGTATTATTATACATTATAATAAATTATAATAAATTATAATATAATGACTCTTGATCAATTATAATCGTATTATAATGTGTTATGGTTCATTAAATGTATGTAATAATATATTATAATCTATTATAATGCCTTTGGTTTTTCATTATGTGTTATAATATAATCACAATCAAATTATTAAGAGCTATAATTCATTATAATGTAATTATAATACCTTATTATGTATAAAAATTAAATTATAATATGTAATAGTATATTATAATAGCATTCTGATGTATTATTATACATTTTAAACTCATTATAATGAGTTATAAACTATTATAATGCGTTTTATTTAATTGTGATGTGCTTCAATTACAAGTTGTGTTGCGCTCAGCAGTTTCTTAATATTAAAATATTTAAAACATGGTATAATAGCATTCTGATGTATTATTATACATTATAAACTCATTATAATGAGTTATAAACTATTATAATGCGTTTTACTTAATTCTGACATGCTTCAATCACATATAATTAAGTTGTGTTGCACTCAGCAGTTTTTTAATATTAAAATATTTAAGACATAGTAAACATTAGCAACTGGTCAAGACAACCTAATAGTCGATATACCTCCTATTACGAGAATTCAAGAAAAATACTTCGTTTTATGGCTGATAAATTTGATAAATTATTTTTCAGTCAAGTCATTGCAAATAGTATACAATAAATTAAATGTGGCCACTAACTAATTAATTTGACAGGTAATAGTTTTCTTTCAGTATAGGTTTTTAGTTTTAAGTTCACTTTTCAGAATTTGTTTCAACAATTTCAGCTTTTTGACAAAATTTGTAATGTTGTAAGAAAATATATATGTTTGTTGCAGCTGTGCTAATGACCATTCGCTTTGGAAATGGATTGTGGATGTGTTGTTTTAAACTGGGCTATTTTAGCCTAATTTCTTTTTCAGATATATTTTCCATGGCAAAATTCTGAATTAATTAGTTAAAAAATAATGTACAGTGTAACAAAGAATACTTTCTATTATGAAACTATTAGAAATTTATAGTATTTAAACAGGACACTAAATTGCTAAATTGCCCCCAAAATTTATACCATAATGCACATTGGTGTAAATTTAAAGTTAACGACCACTTCACTCACTTTGATCTAAGTAGATATCAATTCCTCGTGGTGTTATTCTTTCTCAATAGAGATTTAATCTATTATAATCGTATTATAATGTACTATAATACGTTATAATACAATCATAATGTCTTATTATATATTATAATAATATTATAATGTGTTATAATCTATTATAATAGTATTTTAATGTATTATAATATATTATATTGGCATTATAATACAATTCAATCGATTAGAAACATATTATTGGCATTATAATGAGTTTTTATTCAATATAATCACATTATAGTTTTCAAAACATATTATAATCCATAGAAATAGCATTATAAAGCGCTTTAATACAATATATTTGAATTATAATGTATTATAATCCATTATATTAGGTTTATAATATGTTATAATTCATTATAATAAGATTATAGTATGATGTAATCCTTTATACATGTATTGTAATGTCTTATAATTCCTTATTTTTTCATTATAATACATTATAATTTATTTTAATCACATTATTACTACTGTAATGAATTTTAATTAATAATTTTTTATATTTGTTATAATGTAATTATAATAACATTATAATGTAATATAATACATAATTATAATGTGTTTTAAACCATTATAAAAGGATTAAAATGAATTTAAATCCATTATAATATACATATTATATAACCGTTATACAGAGTTAGATCAGCAATTATAAAAGCGTTATTTAATCCATTATATTCGAATTATAATGTCTTTTATTTATTATAATATGATTATAAAGTGTTATAATTTATTATAATAATATGTGTTATAATCCATTATAATAGTCCATTATATTCGCATTATATCCATTATAATAGAATTATAATGTGTTGTAATACATTATAAATGTATTATTTTCGCATTTAATACATTCTAAATTATTATAATCTCATTATAATGAGTTTTAATTCATTATAACGTTCCACATTATAATATATTATAATTTTATTACGTTGTTAGTTCTAGTTGGTAACAATTTACAACAGTTGTAAGTTTTTACGCGATTTATTTTTTAAAACATGTAAAGCAATCTTGGAAATTATAGACTGCAACTACTCTTAAATCTAAAAAAAAAACTTTGTATGAAGTAAATTTGTTACACTGTACATTATATTCCCTGCTACAAAGCATTAAATATTCTTTAGCCCTAATTTTGTAATATTTGTATATTATGGATAATGTCTGTTTCAGCCTCAATTTTTTGGACTCAAGTACCTGATAATGTGGAAATTTAAAAGGTGGTGGTTGTCTAATTACAAACTTACCGCCAGTATATTTCTTTTTAGGAATATTATTAACTTTTTAGCATTTAAACAGAATCTAGTAAAGAATCTAAATAAAATTTAAAATTTCCAGCATCTTTGTGAGGTAAACTTCAGCCACAAACAGTTGGCAAATTATGTATTTAGTTTTTAAAATATTTTTTTTTTTACAGCCAAAAAAACTATTGTTTTTCTAGCATGGACTATGTTCTTTTCCTTCTTAACAAAAAAATATGGAAAGTTATTTATATTTTTCTTAACAAAATATAAAACATTTTTTTGCAGATCTCCAAATTTTTTTCTCTAATTTTAGATTTTAACAATAATAACAAAAGTTATATTTTTGCTATTGAATTGTTTTATTAATCGTTTACCTTGTGTTCTTGTAGCTTAGGTGGTGTTGTTGTGCTGTAATATTCAAGTTGTAAAAACAAAAATAGAAATAAAGCTAAATTGTCTCCTCCTTCTTGAGTCCTTATGTACGCACTACACGTCAGCCAAAAGCATCCAACCAAAATAATAAAGCAGATTTATAAAAGACACTGCATAAACAAACACTTTTGAATAATTTCAACCTAAACAAAGGCAAGTTTCTTAATCTTGATTTACAGCAATCCAAAAAATATATACATAAAACTTTTTCCTGGAAAAAATTTAGCTCTAGCTCTTTAAAGGTAAAGGAAAAAAGTAAAACACAAAAGAAATACAAATTCTGCCTTTAATACACTCACAAAAAAAAACACACTGCTATATTTACGAAAACCGAACGGGTTTGATTTTTGTTTTTAGGTTGCCATTAGAGAATTTTGCTGACAGCACAGCGCGGTGTTTAACTTGGAAGAGAGATCATTATTATAATTTTATTTTTTATAAAAAAAAAAAAACTTTAAAAATATTTAAAACTAATGTTAAGGAACTTTCTTGCTTAATTTTCACAGGTTAAGGAATTGCTTTTGTCTTTCGGCGCTTTGAGGGCCTTTAATTTGGTTAAAGATACCGGCACTGGCTTGAGTAAAGGTTATGCTTTCACTGAATATGTAGATCATAGCATAACAGATCAGGTAAGAGTTGTAAATATTTAAAGATAATTGAAATTTTGAGAAAAATTGCAAAATGTTTTCAGGCTATTGCTGGCTTAAATGGCATGCAATTGGGCGATAAGAAACTTATTGTCCAGCGAGCCAGTGTGGGAGCTAAAAATGCTCAAAATAATCCCGCTGCAGCTGCTCCTGTTACCATACAAGTACCCGGTCTACCAATGTTGGGTATCTCCGGACCACCCACTGAAGTTTTGTGTTTGCTCAACATGGTTACACCCGATGAATTGCGTGATGAAGACGAATACGAAGATATTTTGGAAGATATTAAGGAAGAGTGTAATAAATACGGTGTAGTACGTAGTGTTGAGATACCTCGACCGATTGAAGGTGTTGATGTGCCCGGTTGTGGTAAGGTCTTTGTGGAATTTAATTCGGTTATAGATTGCCAGAAGGCCCAGCAGGCGTTGACGGGACGTAAATTCAGTGATCGTGTTGTGGTCACTTCATACTTCGATCCCGATAAGTATCATCGTCGTGAATTTTAATTTAATAACTCCTCTCCTCTCTTCTAGTTTCAAATATATACATAAATAATAATTTAATAACAAATTACAAAACAATAATTCAATTTACATAATATTGAGTGAACATTTCTCTATATATGTATGATGGATGATGTGTATTCATTCGTACGTGTATGTTGCAAATGTTCGTATTTTTAGTTGTAAACAAAAGAAACATTACAATATTTTTTTTCTTGCTACATTACACACACTTTATACACTTTACATGATGTATGTATGTCTTCTTCTACTTCTCTATTAATATGTTATTAATTTTACTTTATACAAATTATTTAAAATGTATTTTCACGATTTTATTCTGAGAAAACGTATTTTATTTTATTTGTGTAATTTAGGTCTTGTTTATACAAAAAATGGGAATTAATAACTATTTAACAATATATATATATATAATGGTAATAAAGTAACAGGCATAATGCAGAATACTTAATATACACAATTGTTTTATTAAATGAGGAATTTGAATTTTCTGGAAAAGATCCGTTAGATGAAAAGAAATTTGATATGAAAAGATATTTGATACATGAGTACATACAACCAGATATTGGGACTTATAAAGTAAATAAGCAATGAGTTATTTGTCGCACATTATTAAACTATTATTTTACAACAAAAAAAAATCGTCCTCAAGAAATTCAAAATTAATGTGTAACGTTTTTTTTGTTTATAATAATGTTAGTGCTTTTTCTAAGCAACCCTGCAGTAAAAAGGAGTTGATCAAATGACAGTTATGTTTACAAAAACAAAAGCAATCGGAAAAAAGAAACGTGAAAATTCAGGATTTATAAGAAAATATTTGTTACAAAATAAAAAAATATAATAAGTGAATATTAAAATTTAATTTGTGTTTATAAAATAAAAAGGATAAAGGATATATGGGATAATACATATTTTATGGAAGCACCATCATCAGGAAAGAACCTTTAACAAATTTAAAAGGTAAGAAAAGCCATTAATACAATTTTGTTTTATAAGCTATTTCGTGGTCAATTCTAAAAATGTTGTGAGTATATTCTCAAAGAGTATATAAATCCATTGACAGTTAAATGAACAGTGGGATCCTTATAAGTAGCAGGACATTTGTATATTGGGAAAGGCTCACCATACCTATACCAAAGTTGTAGTCATACTCTGACTTGAGGGGGTTTAATTTTGATTGGATTGTGCGTTCTTCAGAGTAAATATAGGAACAAGTGGTCGTAAAATTATACGATTGCAAGTTGCAACATCCTCTAATGACCGCAAACTTAGTACATAGTGAATCTGTCTACGATGTAATGAGTAATTCACGCATATTTGACGGATTCATGTATAATATGATGCATCATTTTAAACAATGATATCGTCTAACTAACTAATTAACTAACAAATAAAAATTCATCATTTCTATTACAAGTCGCATTTTGCATAGCTATGTATCGACTCGTTTCTCTGCACAATTATCAGTGATAATTTATCACACATAACATACACACACATATACATAAGCTATATTACGCAGAAAGAATGCGAACTCTATTACCTCTCTACAAACAAATTGAACTGTATTACCGCCCTCAAACAAATATAATCTGTATTGCCTCAATATGACTGTATTATCTTGTTGTTGTTCTTTATGCTTTTATTTATGATTTTTTTAAGAAATTTTCTTAGATTTTTGCTCATATCACAGTTATATATTGAAGGAGTTTGCTGATTTTCAGCATGTCTGACAGAATTACTGAAGATACTCATCCCGAAGATATCTATGGTCTTTTTAAAATTGATTTTTACACACATACAGTTAGACAAACGGACGGATATAGTTTATCGACTTCGCTATCTATAAGGATCCAGAATATATGTATATACTGTATGGGATTGGAAAATGTTATTGTAGAACTTTCAAATGGAATGTCAAATTTATAAAAATCGCCCTCAAGAAATTTTAAATCAATGTGTAACGTTTTTTGTTTACAATAATTTTAGTGCTTTTTCTAAGCAACACTGCAGTAAAACGGAGTTGTTCAATTAACAGTTATGTTTACAAAAACAAAAGCAATCCAAAAAATGGAACTTTGAAATTTTATAACAAAAAATATTTTTATAATTTTTAAGAAAATATGTGTTAAAACGTAAAAAAACATACAATAAATCATGGTAAAAATATCATGCAATAAATAATATTAAGTTAATAGTAAAAGTAAACTTCTTTTATAGGAAGAACAAAAAAGAAACGAAGATGCATAATCATCTTGACAGACTCTTTTATAAATTTAAAAGGTAAGAAAAGCCATAAATATAATTTTGATATAAAAGCTGCTTTGTGCTCCATTCTAAAAATTATATTTCATATTCTAAAAGAGTATATAAATCCATTAGATCATGTGGTAATGGACAGTTCAATGAATAGTGGAATCCTTATCAATAACAGGTCATATGTACCTATATTAGGAAAGGCAAATCATGTGCCAGGTGTCATTTGTAGTGACTTGAGGGGATATAGTATACATATATTTGATTGGAACCTGCTACTGTGACATGTCCCCATAAACTTTCATTTATTAATAGTGTACAATTGGTACAAATGGTCATAAACCAATAGGAATGTAGTGTGATCTAATAATGAGCGTAAACTTGCTATTGAATCTTTATGGTGTCAAGAATAATTCACGTATGACGAACGTCTCTTGATGAAATAATGAATTATTACAGGACATTTAAAATTAAATATTGTAGGTGAGCTGGCCACAGCATTGACATGGACTGAGACTGAGGAAAATGATTAATAGGCCTTCTTTAAAATAAAAATATTGATTCAAGTCTAGAGATTTTACACTTGTGTTTAAACAAAAATCTTCGTGTAATAGGTATTTAGTTGAATATTTGAAATATTTCCATAGTACATTGTTAATAAAAGGAAAAAAACTAATAGATATACAAATAAAAGAAACTTGTTATTTACTTAATATAAAAAGTGCAAATATGTAAGCATAAAGAAAAAAAAAAACAAAACTCTGGAAAACACTCCAAGAAAAAAAACAATAAAACCATAAATGCTGAATTATAAACAGCAAAAACAAGTCGTACGAATATGTGTAAGTTATTGACGCCACATGTGTTTTTGTTGTGGTTGCAGTAATGTATGATGCCGCAGGCTTGTTGCATTGTAAGACTTTCGATGCCACCAAATACGGAGGCTGAACAGAAATACAAAATAAATAAATACGATAAATACACATCGAGGAGTCTTTAGCGAAATGTCAAAAGTGGTCTTGGCATATAAATACTCATATAGTAGTAATGTTTGAATAAAAAAAATAAACTCATATAAATGAAAAACACTTTAGATGACAATGGGCTGGGAAAAAGTACATATTTTCAGAAATAAATAATTAATTTTTAATCCAGTTTTACTCCAAAAAATATGAAAAAATATGACATAAGGTTTAGGTCTCTAATTAAGCCTTCAATTAAGAAAATAAAGAAATTTTCCATCAAAGTTCATCTTTTATATAAAAACTTTAAGTCAGTTCCTGTTCGTTAATAGAGAAAATAACGAAAATCTGTAGTCTCTTTAGTTTTCTGAATAAAATAAACTTTATACGAAAAACCTAATATTCAGTTCTAGTTACTTAAATAAGCGGCAAGTTGAAATAATATACCATCGAAAAGGATTTTGATATTAAAAAGTTTAAGTCGGATCTACTTTCTTAAATAAAGATAGTAATTGGAATTTCTGATCACCTCCCATTGTGCAATATTATAGTCATAGTTATTGGTTGAAATACTTTTATTTATGTGTTGCAATAATTTTTGTTAGTGTTGTTGCAGCGTCACTAAGTGGACTATTTTGTCCATGTGTTGTAGTTGGACAAATCAACTTATTAAATGACGACGAGGTTTCATTACATACATGCATGCTGGTATGACCAGTTATATATCGTTAACAATCTTTTGGAATAATCTAGATTAATGTTATTTGTTTGTTAGTGAATTTATTTACATCTCTCTGTGTCTCTTTTGAATATCATGGATAGTTTATAGGAATGGCATAGAAAGAATTGAAGTTGCCTTACTCTTTGGTCGGTCTACTCTTTAATGTTACTAAAATTTGCAATTCCCGTAATTTATTTTTGCAAATATTTTTATAATACAGTTTGGATATTAATACAAAAGGCTTCCTAACCTCCATTGTAAGGTGTCCTATCGTTAATTTGAACTTCTTTCAAATACGTCTTAAGAAATTGAATTAGTTAGTTAGTTAATTAGTTAGTTAGTTAGTTAGTTAGTTAGTTAGTCAGTTAGTTAGTTAGTTAGTTAGTTAGTTAGTTAGTTAGTTAGTTAGTTAGTTAGTTAGTTAGTTAGTTAGTTAGTTAGTTAGTTAGTTAGTTAGTTAGTTAGTTAGTTAGTTAGTTAGTTAGTTAGTTAGTTAGTTAGTTAGTTAGTTAGTTAGTTAGTTAGTTAGTTAGTTAGTTAGTTAGTTAGTTAGTTAGTTAGTTAGTTAGTTAGTTAGTTAGTTACTTAGTTAGTTAGTTAGTTAGTTAGTTAGTTAGTTAGTTAGTTAGTTAGTTAGTTAGTTAGTTAGTTAGTTAGTTAGTTAGTTAGTTAGTTAGTTAGTTAGTTAGTTAGTTAGTTAGTTAGTTAGTTAGTTAGTTAGTTAGTTAGTAGTTAGTTAGTAGTTAGTTAGTTAGTTAGTTAGTAGTTTAGTTAGTTAGTGTAGTTAGTTAGTTAGTTAGTTAGTTATTAGTTAGTATAGTAGTTAGTTAGTTAGTTAGTTCGTTAGTTAGTTAGTTAGTACTAGTTAGTTAGTTAGTTAGTTAGTTATTAGTTAGTTAGTTAGTTAGTTAGTTAGTTAGTTATTAGTTAGTAGTTAGTTAGTTAGTTAGTTAGTTAGTTAGTAGTTAGTAGTTAGTTAGTTAGTTAGTAGTAGTTAGTTAGTAGTTAGTTAGTTAGTTAGTTAGTTAGTAGTTAGTTAGTTCGTTAGTTAGTTAGTTAGTTAGGTAGTTAGTTAGTTAGTTAGTTAGTTAGTTAGTTAGTTAGTAGTTAGTTAGTTAGTTAGTTAGTAGTTAGTTAGTTAGTTAGTTAGTTAGTTAGGTTAGTTAGTCTAGTTAGTTAGTTAGTTAGTTAGTTAGTTAGTTAGTTAGTTAGTTAGTTAGTTAGTTAGTTAGTTAGTTAGTTAGTTAGTTAGTTAGTTAGGTAGGTAGGTAGGTAGGTAGGTAGGTAGGTAGTTAGTTAGTTAGTTAGTTACTTAGTTAGTTAGTTAGTTAGTTAGTTAGTTAGTTAGTTAGTTAGTTAGTTAGTTAGTTAGTTAGTTAGTTAGTTAGTTAGTTAGTTAGTTAGTTAGTTAGTTAGTTAGTTAGTTAGTTAGTTAGTTAGTTAGTAAATTCATATTTTTAGATTTTTTCTACCTTTCCTCTAACTGTAGAACGTGCTATACGATAAACTAATTATAAACCCTCATTAGAGTGATGTCTACAAACAAACAAATGACCGTGCCATTCATTGTATGGCATACAATCAAACTCATTACACCATCGTCTCCTTTTTAAACATGCAAACAAACACAATAATAGTTACAATTTACAAAAAAAAATCAAACATCAGTAATATGTTTGCCACAGATTCTGTTACTTGATCTTTAACGGTCCACATGATACACACTACGTTACGTTTCAAATTTACTATAAATTGAATACCTCAACATTGTACTGTAAATCTCACGGTATTGAAGGTCGTTTCTAGATTTATTTATTGTTTTAATGTAGAGATGACAATAATAACTTGGTGGTAGTGTTTCAGTTTTCTTTCAATTTTAGTTTATTTTTGCAAACAATTTTATATAATTTACATAAAAGAGTATAATTTTAATTAAAACTTTTCATATTGCAAAATTATATGGGAATGGAGTCTCGTAGTGTATATGATTTGAATATTCAATTTTATAACAAAAAGAACTTTGACAAAGTTTTTTTTTTTGAAAATTTTTGCATTGAAGTTTTACCGTCGAGGTTATGGGAATAATTTCAAGTGTGTTTCCTAATCTTAATCTTTTAATAGATAAATGCACGAAACTTAGATAATATGTATATATAATAAGATAATATTTATAATTATTTTAATGCAATTTAAATAAATTTAAAATATAAATAATGGAACCTTTTTTTAATGAAATTGTCGATTGTATAGTCGACTCTATAGCTGTATTTATAGTTCACTCTATAGTCGAATCTATAAACAAATCTATCGATTCTCCAATGGTCTCTATGGTTGATTTTGTAGTTCAACACTTGTCGATTGGTGGGAACGATTCTCCCATCGATATCTCCGAAGATCAATTAATTTGTATATTACATAGCCAAAAAGTATAATAGATTTACTTCCACTACGAAAACTTAACCAAATTTTCACAGTTTCAATGAAAAATCTTTTTGTCAACTGTAATTAATTTCAAATTCACTTCTCGTTATTTTTGTGTGTACTTTTTGTTTAAATATTTAATTATACCGGAATAACAAATTCATGATGTACATTAATTATTTTTATTTGAATTGTGTGAAATTGCAAAAGATTTCTTTTGTTTTATTTATTAACTAAATAAATACAAAAAAAAAGAAAAATTTTATTAAGTGTTACTTCATTATTTGCCAGAAAACAAAGAGAAAAATATTAAATTGTATGCAAATTTTTTTTCCTCCTATTGTCAAGAGGTGAACCCGGTTGAAAGGCGAGGGCTTGTGGCAAAAGTTTGCGGTGCAAAAATGTATTTACACGAACGTCTAGGCAACTCTTTTATAGTTAACTTTTTAGTCTAGCCTATATTCATCTATAGTCTAGTCTATAGTCTAGTCTATAGACTAGTTTTTTTTTTTGTATAGTGGAGGAGGAAACCTTACATAGGTCCCATAAAGGGTATGTCGGATTCCTACCGACTAAAACCACCTCCATCGTCAACACCACACTCAGCGGAACTGCCACCAGGTACTACTTCGCGGGGTGGTCAGCTTTGTCGCTGAACTTCCTTAACTCTCAGAGTTCGTCTCCTAGGCCACGTTCTGGGCCTTGCGAATAATCTCTGCATCACGCAAAGCTACATTTATGGAAGTTATGTACATATTCACCAATGACCAGTTATGTTCTGATTGTAGAATTGCTTCTATTATATTGTCTGTCCTTATTTGTTCGACAATGCACGATTCCAACCTGCTTCGTAGTCCAGAGAATTGTGGGCAATTCAAAACGACATGTTCTACTGTTTCATCTAGTTCTGGGCATTTCGGGCATCTTGGTGAGTTGTCATGGCCAAACCGGTGTAAATAGCTCTTATAGATACCATGTCCTGCAAGGAATTGCGTCAAATGGTAGTTCAGCTCACCATGGCGTCTATTTATCCATGTATTGATGTCTGGGATTAGTTGAAAGGTCCATCGGCCCTTACTTGTACTTTCCCATCTCCTTTGCCATTCCCTCATAGTTTTCTCCCTTTCTATCCGGCTTATTTCCGCCTTTGGGATATCTGGGTTTCTAAGTTTCTCTTCGTAGACAGCCGATAGTTCTTTGGCTGCTAAGTCCACAGGTATTATGCCCGCTACTACATTTGCTGCTTCTGCAGAAATTGTCCTGTAACCACTACATACTCTTTGGCAGCTTCTTCTATGTATTGCAGAAATGTTTTTTCTAGATGCTTCAGATATAGTCTAGTCTATAGTCTAGTCTATAGTCTAGTCTATAGTCTAGTCTATAGTCTAGTCTATAGTCTAGCTATAGTCTAGTCTATAGTCTAGTCTATAGTCTAGTCTATAGTCTAGTCTATAGTCTAGTCTATAGTCTAGTCTATAGTCTAGTCTATAGTCTAGTCTATAGTCTAGTCTATAGTCTAGTCTATAGTCTAGTCTATAGTCTAGTCTATAGTCTAGTCTATAGTCTAGTCTATAGTCTAGTCTATAGTCTAGTCTATAGTCTAGTCTATAGTCTAGTCTATAGTCTAGTCTATAGTCTAGTCTATAGTCTAGTCTATAGTCTAGTCTATAGTCTAGTCTATAGTCTAGTCTATAGTCTAGTCTATAGTCTAGTCTATAGTCTAGTCTATAGTCTAGTCTAGTCTAGTCTATAGTCTAGTCTATAGTCTAGTCTATAGTCTAGTCTATAGTCTAGTCTATAGTCTAGTCTATAGTCTAGTCTAGTCTATAGTCTAGTCTATAGTCTAGTCTATAGTCTAGTCTATAGTCTAGTCTATAGTCTAGTCTATAGGTCTAGTCTATAGTCTAGTCTATAGTCTAGTCTATAGTCTAGGTCTATAGTCTAGTCTATAGTCTAGTCTATAGTCTAGTCTATAGTCTAGTCTATAGTCTAATCTATAGTTCTAGTCTATAGTCTAGTCTATAGTCATAGTCTATAGTCTAGTCTATAGTCTAGTCTATAGTCTAGTCTATAGTCTAAGTCTATAGTCTAGTCTATAGTCTAGTCTATAGTCTAGTCTATAGTCTAGTCTATAGTCTAGTCTATAGTCTAGTCTATAGTCAGTCTATAGTCTAGTCTATAGTCTAGTTCTATAGTCTAGTCTATAGTCTAGTCTATAGTCTAGTCTATAGTCTAGTCTATAGTCTAGTCTATGTCTAGTCTATAGTCTAGTCTATAGTCTAGTCTATAGTCTAGTCTATAGTCTAGTCTATAGTCTAGTCTATAGTCTAGTCTATAGTCTAGGTCTATTAGTCTAGTCTATAGTCTAGTCTATAGTCTAGTCTATAGTCTAATCTATAGTCTAGTCTATAGTCTAGTCTATAGTCTAGTCTATTGGTCTAGTCTATAGTCTAGTCTATTAGTCTAGTCTACAGTCTAGTCTATCGTCTGGTCTATAGTCTAGTCTATAGTCTAGTCTATAGTCTAGTCTATAGTCTAGTCTATAGTCTAGTATATAGTCTAGTCTATAGTCTATAGTCTAGTCTATAGTCTATAGTCTATAGTCTAGTCTATAGTCTAGTATATAGTCTAGTCTACTGCCTAATTTATAGAGTAGTCTATTGTTGATTCTACTGTCGACCCTATAGTCTACCCTAAAGTTGATTCTGCAGTTGATTCTATAGTCTACTCTATGTTTGATTTTAAAGCCAAAGTTTGAAGTCTAGTGAGAAGATACATTTTGGACAGGGTATTAAGGACTCGAAAATGTCATTTATTTAATTATAATTTACACCCAACCCTCGTATATTTTGGTTACTATGAGTCAGCAGCTTTGTTAAGAGACTTTATAATTGTAATCATCGTCATGACTTCTTCTACTTTATGTTAGTGTAGTTAGTTTCCACTAGTGCTATTGCTTTGGTGTTGTTGTATTATTACAATGCAACTTTGCAAATCATCATGCAAATGCGTTAATTGTTGCAACAACAGATAAAACATCTTTGTTAAAAATAAAACATTAAAGAAGAAAAAAACAAAGAAAATTTAATCAAAATACAACCTTAACAACTCTATTTGAAAAGCAGAAACACAATGATTTATAAACTTAATCAATTTTGTTGTGGTTACTTTTTAAACTAGCTGTAGCCATTACACTGTGAACCCATTACAATACACTACACTAATATACAATGGTTGTGTGAGTACATTAATTAATGCCAAGAAGTTTTAAGTATGATTATCTTTCATATAATACAATGGTTGAATGTATACAATAATAAATTTATTTTTATTTAGTGCAATATCCGTTAATTTGTAAGTTTTTATTTGTAAAAGTACAAATACTATTAAAATCATCATTAATTGTTAACTCATCTTAGAAATTTATTATGGCTTTTGATTGCTTTTTGTTATGTTATTAACTTTGCGTTTTAAAAAAATTGGTTTGTTTACAATTAAGTTATTGTTACTGAGTAAAATTAAAAAAAAGTAATAGCGAAAGTTTAATAGAAAATAAAAATAACAAGCGAGTTCGTATTTTAAAAGGTTGTTTAAAAAGTCTTAAATTAATAGACCAAAAAAACCTTTACAAGAAAGTTTTGTAAATATATACTAATCAGTCTATAATCAAGACTACAGATCAATCTATAGTCAAGACTATAGATCAGTATATAGTCAAGACTATAGATCAGTATAAAGTCAAGACTATAGATCAGTCTAAAGTCAAGACTATAGATCAGTCTATTGTCAAGACTATAGATCAGTCTATAGTCAAGACTATAAGATCAGTCTATAGTCAAGGCTATAAGATCAGTCTATAGTCAAGACTATAGATCAGTCTACAGTCAAGACTATAGATCAGTCTACAGTCAAGACTATAGATCAGTCTATAGTAAAGATTATATATAATTATATAGATCAGTCTATAGTCAAGACAATAAATCAGTTTATAGTCAAGACTAAAGATCAGTCTATAGTCAAGACTATAGATCAAGCTATAGTCAAGACCTTATATCAGCCTATAGTCAAGATTATAGATAATTATATAGATCAGTTTATAGACTATCAGTCTATAGTCAAGACAATATATCAGTTTATAGTCAAGGCCATAGATCAATCTACAGTTAAGGCTGTCAATAAGATAAGATAATTCTATAGCTAAAACTGTAGATCAGTTTGTATTCAAGGCTGTAAATCGGTCTGTAGTCAAGACTATAGATAAGTCTATAGACAAGTCTATAGATCAGTCCATAGTCAAGACTATAGATCAGTTTAAAGTCAACATCAATCTATAGTGAAGACTATGGATCAGTCTACAGTCAAGTGTATAAATCATTTATTTTTGTCAAGACTATTGATCAGTCTAAAATCAAGGCTATAGACAACAATATAGTTCAGTCCATAGTTAATACTATAGATCAGTCTATAGCGAAGACTATAGACCATTTTATAGACAAGTCTACATATAAGCTTATAAATTAGTCAATAGTCAAAACTATAGAATAAGCAATATTTGAGACTATCACTCTATATTTAAGGCTAAATATCAGTCTATGCTTAAGACTGTAGATAAGTCTTTAGCCATGATAATAAAACAGTTTATAGTCAAGGATATAGATCAGTCTATACTAAAGATCAGTATTAAATCAAGTATAAAATCAAGATCATTGAATAGTTTATACTCAAGATTATAACTCAAGTCTATAGATCAGTCATTGTTGATTCGTTTATAGTCAAGACATATAGTTTATAATCGAGACTATAGATCAATCTATACCCAAGACCGCAGATCAGTTTAAAATCAATACCATAGAACAGTTTATGATCAAAACTATAGATCAGTCTATTTCTTACTAAAATCAATGCAATTAAAAATAAAATGCGGAATAATGAGTTATATTATCAGAATTTTTTCCACCAATCAAGAGATCAGTATTTATTAAAAAGTCGTTGATCCCTTTACAAGTTATAATATAACACGGCCGAAGCTTTTTTTCAGCTTAAAATAGATTTCTCATGGACTTTTAAAGTACTAAAAATGTAGATTTATAAAAAAATTTTCCAATTCTCATTCTTGCTACTCAAAACAACTGAGTTCAATTGGTTAGATATGTATGTATGTTTGAGAATTTATCTGTAAAATGTGAGCATTGCGCATGCTTAACATGCTTTTTGCTGAAGTAAAACTCTCAATATACGCTGCTTACAATTATAATTGTCGTACAACGAGTACTAAGCATAGCGGGCGTCTGGTTTTGTTTTTTGTAAATACGAATAATTTCAAACACTACTTGTTTTTATTGTAAATCACGTTTCGTGGCTTAAAACCCCAGAAGGTAAAAAAACACTAAACAAGGTGCTTCAAATTGTTTGAGTCTAGTTGGAGAGACCCAACTACTGCTATTACCAACTTTTACTTTAGTTGCAGACGTGTTTTCAAACTGATCGCTACGTTTTAACGGATACTATTCGCTTTAATCGAATCTTGTTAAAAAAATCAAGTGTAACGTTTAAATTTTCAAACTTCAAAACGTTAAAATAAGTTGTATGTGTTGTTTAACTTCTTACAAAAAAGTTATTTTTATTATTAAAATAATAATCTCGTTATTATTTATTTTTTGCAAGATTTTCTTTAAAAAGAAAATTTTAAAGAATAAAAACAAGTTTCTTTTTGTGTGTGTTTTTTTTTTCTTATAAGAAAATCTTTTAAATTTAATCCTCTTTGCACGATTATGTGTTAAGCTATATTATATAAACTATTATTTATATTTTAAAATTTTTTTTTGGTTTGAGTTAAACATGCAGGTGAACTCAATCCGGTTTCCTTTGGCAATTAAAAGTTAAATTTAGCCAACAGGTTTATTTATTTATATTTTTTCCTTTCATGTTAGTCTTGCAATTGGCAAAATATTTATAGATTTTTGTTTTTGGAAAAAATACATTTATTATTTTCACCTTAAACATGTGATATTTATACGTTAAGGATGATGGCATAAGTTAGTATTTTTATTTGAAAATTTATGCAATGAAATTTTCAAAGATTAAATTTGAAAAAAAAAGTTGCCTCAATGTAAACTAAACCGGACTCACTGGAATAATAGTCATTTAGTACAAAGTTGCTTTAAACTACTATTGCAATTGAAATCACATGTATTCAGTTGTGCAATATCTCGAGCCTATAACTTAAACATGGTCAGTGGAAAATTTTTCATGATTGCCAATACTTAAAAGGAGTGATAAAAGTAATTGATTTATGAGACATATTTTAGCAAAGACAGACTCAGTTTAAAAATTGACATTAGTTATCAATTTGTTAGAGCAAAATGAAAAGCACTTATATTGGACTAAAATTTAAAGATAATTCGTAAAATAAAATAAGTTTCAAACTAAAGATCAATAGACTTTAAGGGGATTTGAAGAGGTTTCTAAACTATCATAAAACATATTTGAAAAGGTTAAATTCTTGAAATTTGTGGTTATGATCAGATAACTTGATATAAATTTATCCTGATCTTTGCTTTAATGATCAAAATCTAATATCTAATTGAGATAGGAATCACAAGATGGAATCGATCGATGGAATTTTCTTTATCCTTTAGTTTGAGTTATCATAAGGGAATTAGTGAAACGGTGAGCAGCTAATACGGAATTCAATTTTATATAGCGAGATTCGATATCAAATCATGTAAGGATAGGTTGATGTATACTACATCAAATCAGAAGCAATACACCTAGGCCACTGTCGGGACAGTTGTAGGCTCCTTTTCATTAAAAAATGTTCATTGAATGTATTATTTGTCAGTGTTCAGAAACGCAGTTTCCTGGAAGTAACTGCTAAGAATTTTATTTCCGGAATAATATCTCTTCCAAGATACATATATAGATGTGCTTGTAATCCTGGGCGTTCACTCACAATACCTACCATCATACTAACCTAGGACTTGCTCATTTTGAAGAGATTTCTCGTCTTGCTCTCATCAGGGTTACGTCATAGGATCTTTGTGGTCCTGCCCACCGTTTCATTATTCCAAAAGGCCTTATAGGATTCTCTCACCAATATTTTTAATTCAGCTTTTGTTGCGTCTAATGGTTTTACGTTTGTTAGACTAACTACCTCGAGCTATCTTCCCTCTAAAGGTATTACATTCGCCCTTTCATTGCCGACTACTCCGGAGTGGCCTGGTACTCATATGGGAGAATATTCAGTTAAAACTTTCTTACAATACAAAACGGTCTTAGATTTAATTCTATCACCCGATATCGCCCTAATTGCCTTCTGGCTGTCGGGCGCCATATTTATTATAATCCAATTTACACAATCCGTTATTGCTCGGATTCCTGCCTGGAAGCTTGTGTTATGATTAGGTAAACGGTGGTATAAGTATTTCTGGGTCTTCAATGTAGAACCCTAGGCCCACTTTGTCCCCCAATTTAGAGCCATCCGTATAGCAATGCAATCCTACTGGTATTTGTTTTAATGTTTTGCTTGACCAAGACATTCTATCTGGGATCAGCGTTTCAAAGTTTCCGACATATTCTGTGTCTGATATGCGATCAGGCACATCCGATGATTGTGTATAACCTTCCAATGTGTCCAGTATACATTGATGACGTGTCCCACAATCGTTTTTGGCCAGTTCGCCCAAAGCAAAGAGCCGCTCGGCTGTAAGCGACGCCTCATATCTTAAATATGTTTCAATGGGTGGAATATCTAGCAACGTTTCCAGAGCCTTGGTTGCAGTAGTACACATGGCATCACTTATATCCAAGCAGCATGTACGCTGAACTCCCTATAGTAGTTTGACATTACACTTTTTGTCCAAAGCTTTTATAAAGGCAATTTGTCGTAGTAGTACTAAGACCCAATTTCATGCCTATAGTTCTCCTACATATCTACCAGCATAATTGTGCCTTGTTGATCCTATCCTCTATGTGGGGTCTCCACTTTAATTTCCGATCAAGGATTACACTTAAGTACTTAACTTTATCTGTGACCGATATCTTGCTCAGAAAGCAGGGTTTTGAAAAGATAGATTTTCGTCGTCGCCGGGTTAACATTGAGGCTTCTCGGTTGAGCACAGCTCAAGGCCGTTTTCAGAGACTCCTCAGCTTTTCTACACAAGTAATTTGGATCCTTTCCCTTTAAAAGTATTACGACATCGTCTGCATAGCACACAGGTCTGAGTCCTTTATCAGTTAGTGTTCTTAGGAGGCTATTAATCGTGGTAACCTAGAGTAAAGGTCACAAAATGCCACCCTGTGGTATATAATACCTTTTTCCTGATAGTTATATCGTAAATCTCGCAGCTTATCCATCTGTTCCTTGGCATGTAGTTGATCCAGTTACGAAGCCCCCGGTCAACATAAAGCTGTTCTAGGGATTGGATATGAGTATCAGTGTGCACGTTATTGAAGGCACCTTCGATGACAATGCATACCGCCAGTGTACACAGTTTGCTATCGAAGGATTCACCTATGTAGTGGACGACTTCGTTTAAAGCGGTTTCCACCGATTGTCCCTTTACATAAGTATGCTGCTTATATTTTTATGGACTATCCGTCCTGCCTTATCGGACGCTAGGACTTAGGCGTCTAGGTTTCCCTGGTTTGGGTATAAATATTACCCTTGTTTAATTTGAGCGTAAACCAAGAATTCTTATTCGTCCTATGATAGAGATTGAAAACCTAAAGTTTATGAATGCAAAGATCAGTCTATACACAAGACTAAAGAGCCGTCTAGAGACTTGAGATCAGTCAGAACAATGAAAGTTTGTTAATTAGACTATGGATAAAAAGATATTCAAGATTATATATCAATATTATATGTCAAATTATACTCACAGTAAAGTCGGATAAAGTAAAGTTAGATAAGATTAAATATAAAGACTGGGGATCAGTCTACTTATAGTCACACTATAAATTAGTCTATATTTAAGACTATAGAACAGTCTATAGTCAATAGACTGAGTATAAATCAGTCTATGGCCAATAAAGTAACTATAGATCAGTGAACTGACAATAGATCAGATGAACACTCAGTCTATAGTCAAAATTTTAGATCAGTCTATAGTCAAGACCATAGATCAGTCTATACTCAGCTATAGATTAGTCTATACTCAAGACTATAGATCAGTTTATAGTCATGATTATAGATTATTCTATAGTCAAGACTATAGATCAGTCTATAGTCAAGACTGTAGATTAGTCTATGGTCAAGACTCTAGATCAGTCTATGGTCAAGACTCTAGATCAGTCTATTATCAAGATAATAGATCAGTCTAAAATAAAGACTATAGATCAGTATATAGTCCAGACTATATATCAGTCTGTAGTCAAAACTATAAATCAGTCTATAGTCAAGACTATAGATCAGTCTAATAGATCAGTCTATAGTCAAGACTATAGATCAGTCTAAAATCAAGACTAAAGATCTGTCTATAGTCAAGAATATAGATCAGTCTATAGTCAAAACAATAGATCAGTCTATAATCAAGACAATAGATCAGTCTAAAGTCAAGACTAAAGATCTGTCTATAGTCAATAATATAGATCAGTCTATAGTCAATACTAAAGATCAGTCTATAGTCAAATCTATAGATCAGTCTTAAGGCAAGAGTATCAGTCTATATGTAAGATAATACTTGTAGATCAGACTTTCATTAAGACTTTTGATCAGAATATTGTTAAATCTATTGATCAGGCTATAATCAAGACTATAGATCAGACAATAGCCAAGACTATATCTCAGACATTAGTCAAGGCTATATCTCACAAGTTAATACTTATTTGAAGGCAAGACTAAAGTACAGCTTTTACTTAATCGTGTCTGAACTACTTATATCATATTTCCACAATCGTTGGATTGTAGTAAAATTTTTAAATTATTTTGCAAAAGGTACCACGGTGGGAAGTGAAAAACATGTTATTAGTTGTCACGTTTAAGTACGACTTTAATTTACATGTCCAAAAATACTTATTTTAAGGAAATTATTTTAAAAATTGGCAAACTGTTATATTTCCTCAAAAAAAAAAAAAAAACAAACATGTTTTCCTAAAATCAAAATTGCAAATAGTGAAGGGCATTTATAATTTGGTCTTTAGCCAATAGTGGACTTTCACTCGTTAAATTTATATTTTACTCATTTCCACGCTCATATCCTTTAAAATTTTTTTCTTTAACAGTTCATTAATTTTAAACACCTTGTGCACAGCTCTTTTTCCACAAAAGCAAACTACAAAATGTATGATTATGATAAAATATAAAATAAAATAAAAAAATAGTAATAAAATATTTATAAAGAAAAATTGTATATTTTGCAATAATGGAATGTGGTTTAGAAATGGAATGAACATTAAACTACATTTATGAACATTTAAAATAAATGTGTGCAAATTAAAAAAATGAAAAAAAAAACAAACATATTATTGAGAAAAAAAAACTTGATATAAAAAACATTAAATACAGTTGCAAGTGACATTAAAAATATTCAGAAAAAAATAGCCAGCGAATGCATTGAACCGTAAATAATGGGAATTTTTATATATTTCATTTATTTTTATCTTTTTTTTTCTTGCTCTGTGTTGAAAGTTTCTCCTATAAGACATTCATTAACTTAACATTTTTTTCTTGCTTTACATTGATTTTAATTATATAATTATGTTTTTTTCCTTTCTTAGTTCATTATTATTGTGCTTTTTTTTAATACGTTAAGTTTATTTTTTCAGTTTTTTTTTCATTATTTCTATAGTAAATGCTTTTAAAAAGAAAGTAAATTAAGTTGTGTGGCCCCAAACTGAACTGCAGCCCAACTACTTGTATTCACATACAATTTTTATGTTTCAATGTGATTTTTTACGCTGGTGGGTGATTGACACATTGAATGAATTAACATTGTTTTAAGATGTTTGAGAAGAGAATTGTTTAATTAACTTTTAATTAATTAAATAAATGGGATGAATTGTGCATGGGGCCTGGAACATTTTAATATATTACTGACCAGAGTAAGACCATAGATCAGACTATAGTTAAGGCTATAGTTTGGATCTAATCTTATCTATAGTTCAAGATTACCGTTTAGATCAGGTACACATCAAACTGTTGTCCAGACAATAGATTACAATATAGTTCTGACTGTAAATCAAAATATTGATCAGACTGTAGTGATCATAGACCATATTAAATATTATATTATAAACTGACTAGAGATGTATGGACCAAGAAATAACCCGACTATAGACCAAACTTTTGATCAGAATACAAACCAAACTATAAACCCAACTATAGATCCAAATATATACCCGACTATACTATAGACTAGACTAGAGACTAGACTATAGACTATATCTAGACTATAGACTAGTCTAGACTATAGACTAGACTATAGACTAGACTATAGACTAGACTATAGACTAGACTATAGACTAGACTATAGACTAGACTATAGACTAGACTATAGACTAGACTATAGACTAGACTATAGACTAGACTATAGACTAGACCATAGACTAGACTATAGACTAGACTATAGACTAGACTATAGACTAGACTAGACTAGACTATAGACTAGACTATAGACTAGACTATAGACTAGACTATATAGACTAGACTATAGACTAGACTATAGACTAGACTATAGACTAGACTATAGACTAGACCATAGACTAGACTATAGACTAGACTATAGACTAGACTATAGACTAGACTATAGACTAGACTATAGACTAGACTATAGACTAGACTATAGACTAGACTATAGACTAGACTATAGACTAGACTATAGACTAGACTATAGACTAGACTATAGACTAGACTATAGACTAGACTATAGACTAGACTAGATAGACTATAGACTAGACTATAGACTAGACTATAGACTAGACTATAGACTAGACTATAGACTAGACTATAGACTAGACTATAGACTAGACTATAGACTAGACTATAGACTAGACTATAGACTAGACTATAGACTAGACTATAGACTAGACTATAGACTAGACTATAGACTAGACTATAGACTAGACTATAGACTAGACTATAGACTAGACTATAGACTAGACTATAGACTAGACTATAGACTAGACTATAGACTAGACTATAGACTAGACTATAGACTAGACTATAGACTAGACTATAGACTAGACTATAGACTAGACTATAGACTAGACTATAGACTAGACTATAGACTAGACTATAGACTAGACTATAGACTAGACTATAGACTAGACTAGACTAGACTATAGACTAGACTATAGACTAGACTATAGACTAGACTATAGACTAGACTACTATAGACTAGACTATAGACTAGACTATAGACTAGACTATAGACTAGACTATAGACTAGACTATAGACTAGACTATAGACTAGACTATAGACTAGACTATAGACTAGACTATAGACTAGACTATAGACTAGACTATAGACTAGACTATAGACTAGACTATAGACAGACTATAGACTAGACTATAGACTAGACTATAGACTAGACTATAGACTAGACTATAGACTAGACTATAGACTAGACTATAGACTAGACTATAGACTAGACTATAGACTAGACTATAGACTAGACTATAGACTAGACTATAGACTGACTATAGACTAGACTATAGACTAGACTATAGACTAGACTATAGACTAGACTATAGACTAGACTATAGACTAGACTATAGACTAGACTATAGACTAGACTATAGACTAGACTATATAGACTAGACTATAGACTAGACTATAGACTAGACTATAGACTAGACTATAGACTAGACTATAGACTAGACTATAGACTAGACTATAGACTAGACTATAGACTAGACTATAGACTAGACTATAGACTAGACTATAGACTAGACTATAGACTAGACTATAGACTAGACTATAGACTAGACTATAGACTAGACTATAGACTAGACTATAGACTAGACTATAGACTAGACTATAGACTAGACTATAGACTAGACTATAGACTAGACTATAGACTAGACTATAGACTAGACTATAGACTAGACTATAGACTAGACTATAGACTAGACTATAGACTAGACTATAGACTAGACTATAGACTAGACTATAGACTAGACTATAGACTAGACTATAGACTAGACTATAGACTAGACTATAGACTAGACTATAGACTAGACTATAGACTAGACTATAGACTAGACTATAGACGACTAGACTAGACTATAGACTAGACTATAGACTAGACTATAGACTAGACTATAGACTAGACTATAGACTAGACTATAGACTAGACTATAGACTAGACTATAGACTAGACTATAGACTAGACTATAGACTAGACTATCGACTAGACTATCGACTAGACTATAGACTAGACTATAGACTAGACTATAGACTAGACTATAGACTAGACTATAGACTAGACTATAGACTAGACTATAGACAAGATATGTACTAGAATATAGACTATTATTGTTTTTACAACTTATATTGAAGTTTTCAAACTTTTACATCCCTTTTGTGGACCACCCTATTATCTTAAATTGTTACATAGTACAAAAAATATATTACCATTACCCAATAGTGCTTGGGAATAAAAATTAAACATTTGAAAATATAATTTTATTTATAATGTGAAAGTTAATTGTTTTCCAGTCTATCTTTTTTCTATCTTTTACTATTATATTTTTATTAAGTTGGTTTATATACCACCATAAAAATAACAACAAATAGTGTAATTATTTTCTATTATTATAGTTAACATCAAAATTTCTCTCAACAAAAATAAATTGTGCAAAATTGTGTGGTAATTCTTATTTTATTTTTTCTTTCTTGGTCTTTTTCAGTTTTATTTAAATTAAATTGAATTAAAGTGCTTTTTTGTGAGTATTTGTGTAACATAAACATCACTCCATAACATCTTCAACATATTTATCAACATCTTTACTAGACCGTATAAACAAAAGTTTATCAACATGTTGCCGCTTCAGCTGAAAACAACATTTGTCTTGTCTACAATTTTAATGGGTAAGTGTGCTGTTAAATTAAACAATTTTAAGTATTCAATCATTGTCGGTTTTTTTCCTCTCTTTTTTTATTTTATAAAAATATATAAAAAGAAAACATTAATATTTTTTTTTATAAAAATTATTTAAAAACTGCATTTAATTGTCAAGTCATTGAACTTTTGCTCCAATGTAAATGTTTAACACTTTTACATATAATTTTGTTAGTGTTTAATGACTGTTTGTGTGTGTGTTTTGGGGGCTATTAGGTTGTACACAATTATTCGGTTATTTTTGGGGTTTTAGGTTTAACTAGAAAACGTGAGTGAAATTTTTAATTCATTAGAGTTTTTTTTTGTTTTATATAATTGTTTAAAAATATACAAAAAACAATTATTTATTACCTTTTGGGTTCCTGTATTCTTTGTTGTTTTTTCATGATTTTAATTAAATTTGTGGGAACTAAGAATTATTGGTTGTGCTGGGCTTGAATTAAAAAATAAAAAAATCAACTGATTTTTAATTTTCAAGATGTTGGTGAAGAAGATGAAGGAAACATTTAACAGGAATTCATTTGCATAACATTAGAGACTAAATGTGTGTGTGAATGTTTTTTAAACTATAAATATAACAGTATTAGCAGTGTTAATGATTTCGGTATAATTGACATCACTTGATGCATATTTAATTGAAATCTAGAGATTAGAAGACCACAGCACGATATTGATTTATACACAATAGTACAATTACTTAACGTTAAACATCAGTTACACAGTTTCGAGTCGATGAATCTCACGACTCGAAAAAAACTCATGTTTTGGGTAATATCGTAGAAGAGCTTTGATAACGGGAATATCTTTTGTATTTTTTAAAAGATTTTAAAAGAACTTTTGAAAACAGTGGAACTATTGCAATAACGACGAAGCAG